>NW_028158067.1:0-59048 GCF_964263955.1 Coregonus lavaretus
CTAGGCATCAGGATAGATAACAATAAGGTATTTGAGGTAGATATGTACATGAAGGCAGGGTAAAGTGACTAGGCATCAGGATAGATAATAATAAGGTATTTGAGGTAGATATGTACATGAAGGCAGGGTAAAGTGACTAGGCATCAGGATAGATAATAATAAGGTATTTGAGGTAGATATGTACATGAAGGCAGGGTAAAGTGACTAGGCATCAGGATAGATAATAATAAGGTATTTGAGGTAGATATGTACATGAAGGCAGGGTAAAGTGACTAGTCATCAGGATATATAATAATAAGGTATTTGAGGTAGATATGTACATGAAGGCAGGGTAAAGTGACTAGGCATCAGGATAGATAATAATAAGGTATTTGAGGTAGATATGTACATGAAGGCAGGGTAAAGTGACTAGTGTTCAGGATAGATAATAATAAGGTATTTGGGGTAGATATGTACATGAAGGCAGGGTAAAGTGACTATACATCAGGATAGATAATAATAAGGTATTTGAGGTAGATATGTACATGAAGGCAGGGTAAAGTGACTAGGCATCAGGATAGATAATAATAAGGTATTTGAGGTAGATATGTACATGAAGGCAGGGTAAAGTGACTAGGCATCAGGATAGATAATAATAAGGTATTTGAGGTAGATATGTACATGAAGGCAGGGTAAAGTGACTAGTCATCAGGATAGATAATAATAAGGTATTTGAAGTAGATATGTACATGAAGGCAGGGTAAAGTGACTAGGCATCAGGATAGATAATAATAAGGTATTTGAGGTAGATATGTACATGAAGGCAGGGTAAAGTGACTAGGCATCAGGATAGATAATAATAAGGTATTTGAGGTAGATATGTACATGAAGGCAGGGTAAAGTGACTAGTGTTCAGGATAGATAATAATAAGGTATTTGAGGTAGATATGTACATGAAGGCAGGGTAAAGTGACTAGACATCAGGATAGATAATAATAAGGTATTTGAGGTAGATATGTACATGAAGGCAGGGTAAAGTGACTAGTCATCAGGATATATAATAATAAGGTATTTGAGGTAGATATGTACATGAAGGCAGGGTAAAGTGACTAGACATCAGGATAGATAATAATAAGGTATTTGAGGTAGATATGTACATGAAGGCAGGGTAAAGTGACTAGGCATCAGGATAGATAATAATAAGGTATTTGAGGTAGATATGTACATGAAGGCAGGGTAAAGTGACTAGACATCAGAATAGATAATAATAAGGTATTTGAGGTAGATATGTACATGAAGGCAGGGTAAAGTGACTAGACATCAGGATAGATAATAATAAGCTATTTGAGGTAGATATGTACATGAAGGCAGGGTAAAGTGACTAGACATCAGGATAGATAATAATAAGGTATTTGAGGTAGATACGTACATGAAGGCAGGGTAAAGTGACTAGGCATCAGGATAGATAATAATAAGGTATTTGAGGTAGATATGTACATGAAGGCAGGGTAAAGTGACTAGACATCAGGATAGATAATAATAAGGTATTTGAGGTAGATATGTACATGAAGGCAGGGTAAAGTGACTAGACATCAGGATAGATAATAATAAGGTATTTGAGGTAGATATGTACATGAAGGCAGGGTAAAGTGACTAGACATCAGGATAGATAATAATAAGGTATTTGAGGTAGATATGTACATGAAGGCAGGGTAAAGTGACTAGGCATCAGGATAGATAATAATAAGGTATTTGAGGTAGATATGTACATGAAGGCAGGGTAAAGTGACTAGGCATCAGGATAGATAATAATAAGGTATTTGAGGTAGATATGTACATGAAGGCAGGGTAAAGTGACTAGGCATCAGGATAGATAATAATAAGGTATTTGAGGTAGATATGTACATGAAGGCAGGGTAAAGTGACTAGTGTTCAGGATATATAATAATAAGGTACTTGAGGTAGATATGTACATGAAGGCAGGGTAAAGTGACTAGACATCAGGATAGATAATAATAAGGTATTTGAGGTAGATATGTACATGAAGGCAGGGTAAAGTGACTAGACATCAGGATAGATAATAAAAAGGTATTTGAGGTAGATATGTACATGAAGGCAGGGTAAAGTGACTAGGCATCAGGATAGACAATAATAAGGTATTTGAGGTAGATATGTACATGAAGGCAGGGTAAAGTGACTAGACATCAGGATAGATAATAATAAGGTATTTGAGGTAGATATGTACATGAAGGCAGGGTAAAGTGACTAGACATCAGGATAGATAATAATAAGGTATTTGAGGTAGATATGTACATGAAGGCAGGGTAAAGTGACTAGTCATCAGGATATATAATAATAAGGTATTTGAGGTAGATATGTACATGAAGGCAGGGTAAAGTGACTAGTCATCAGGATATATAATAATAAGGTATTTGAGGTAGATATGTACATGAAGGCAGGGTAAAGTGACTAGTGTTCAGGATAGATAATAATAAGGTATTTGGGGTAGATATGTACATGAAGGCAGGGTAAAGTAACTATACATCAGGATAGATAATAATAAGGTATTTGAGGTAGATATGTACATGAAGGCAGGGTAAAGTGACTAGGCATCAGGATAGATAATAATAAGGTATTTGAGGTAGATATGTACATGAAGGCAGGGTAAAGTGACTAGGCATCAGGATAGATAATAATAAGGTATTTGAGGTAGATATGTACATGAAGGCAGGGTAAAGTGACTAGTCATCAGGATAGATAATAATAAGGTATTTGAAGTAGATATGTACATGAAGGCAGGGTAAAGTGACTAGGCATCAGGATAGATAATAATAAGGTATTTGAGGTAGATATGTACATGAAGGCAGGGTAAAGTGACTAGGCATCAGGATAGATAATAATAAGGTATTTGAGGTAGATATGTACATGAAGGCAGGGTAAAGTGACTAGTGTTCAGGATAGATAATAATAAGGTATTTGAGGTAGATATGTACATGAAGGCAGGGTAAAGTGACTAGACATCAGGATAGATAATAATAAGGTATTTGAGGTAGATATGTACATGAAGGCAGGGTAAAGTGACTAGACATCAGGATAGATAATAATAAGGTATTTGAGGTAGATACGTACATGAAGGCAGGGTAAAGTGACTAGGCATCAGGATAGATAATAATAAGGTATTTGAGGTAGATATGTACATGAAGGCAGGGTAAAGTGACTAGACATCAGGATAGATAATAATAAGGTATTTGAGGTAGATATGTACATGAAGGCAGGGTAAAGTGACTAGACATCAGGATAGATAATAATAAGGTATTTGAGGTAGATATGTACATGAAGGCAGGGTAAAGTGACTAGACATCAGGATAGATAATAATAAGGTATTTGAGGTATATATGTACATGAAGGCAGGGTAAAATGACTAGGCATCAGGATAGATAATAATAAGGTATTTGAGGTAGATATGTACATGAAGGCAGGGTAAAGTGACTAGACATCAGGATAGATAATAATAAGGTATTTGAGGTAGATATGTACATGAAGGCAGGGTAAAGTGACTAGACATCAGGATATATAATAATAAGGTATTTGAGGTAGATATGTACATGGAGGCAGGGTAAAGTGACTAGGCATCAGGATAGATAATAATAAGGTATTTGAGGTAAATATGTACATGAAGGCAGGGTAAAGTGACTAGGCATCAGGATAGATAATAATAAGGTATTTGAGGTAGATATGTACATGAAGGCAGGGTAAAGTGACTAGACATCAGAATAGATAATAATAAGGTATTTGAGGTAGATATGTACATGAAGGCAGGGTAAAGTGACTAGACATCAGGATAGATAATAATAAGGTATTTGAGGTAGATATGTACATGAAGGCAGGGTAAAGTGACTAGACATCAGGATAGATAATAATAAGGTATTTGAGGTAGATATGTACATGAAGGCAGGGTGAAATGACTAGGCATCAGGATAGATAATAATAAGGTATTTGAGGTAGATATGTACATGAAGGCAGGGTAAAGTGACTAGTCATCAGGATAGATAATAATAAGGTATTTGAGGTAGATATGTACACGAAGGCAGGGTAAAGTGACTAGGTATCAGGATAGATAATAATAAGGTATTTGAGGTAGATATGTACATGAAGGCAGGGTAAAGTGACTAGTCATCAGGATAGATAATAATAAGG
This sequence comes from Coregonus lavaretus, assembly GCF_964263955.1. Taxonomy (NCBI): domain Eukaryota; kingdom Metazoa; phylum Chordata; class Actinopteri; order Salmoniformes; family Salmonidae; genus Coregonus; species Coregonus lavaretus. The sequence continues at coordinate 4,177 of NW_028158067.1, forward strand.
TATTTGAGGTAGATATGTACACGAAGGCAGGGTAAAGTGACTAGACATCAGGATAGATAATAATAAGGTATTTGAGGTAGATATGTACATGAAGGCAGGGTAAAGTGACTAGACATCAGAATAGATAATAATAAGGTATTTGAGGTAGATATGTACATGAAGGCAGGGTAAAGTGACTAGGCATCAGGATAGATAATAATAAGGTATTTGAGGTAGATATGTACATGAAGGCAGGGTAAAGTGACTAGGCATCAGGATAGATAATAATAAGGTATTTGAGGTAGATATGTACATGAAGGCAGGGTAAAGTGACTAGGCATCAGGATAGATAATAATAAGGTATTTGAGGTAGATATGTACATGAAGGCAGGGTAAAGTGACTAGTCATCAGGATAGATAATAATACGGTATTTGAGGTAGATATGTACACGAAGGCAGGGTAAAGTGACTAAGTATCAGGATAGATAATAATAAGGTATTTGAGGTAGATATGTACATGAAGGCAGGGTAAAGTGACTAGTCATCAGGATAGATAATAATAAGGTATTTGAGGTAGATATGTACACGAAGGCAGGGTAAAGTGACTAGACATCAGGATAGATAATAATAAGGTATTTGAGGTAGATATGTACATGAAGGCAGGGTAAAGTGACTAGACATCAGAATAGATAATAATAAGATATTTGAGGTAGATATGTACATGAAGGCAGGGTAAAGTGACTAGGCATCAGGATAGATAATAATAAGGTATTTGAGGTAGATATGTACATGAAGGCAGGGTAAAGTGACTAGGCATCAGGATAGATAATAATAAGGTATTTGAGGTAGATATGTACATGAAGGCAGGGTAAAGTGACTAGGCATCAGGATAGATAATAATAAGGTATTTGAGGTAGATATGTACATGAAGGCAGGGTAAAGTGACTAGTCATCAGGATAGATAATAATAAGGTATTTGAGGTAGATATGTACATGAAGGCAGGGTAAAGTGACTAGACATCAGGATAGATAATAATAAGGTATTTGAGGTAGATATGTACATGAAGGCAGGGTAAAGTGACTAGGCATCAGGATAGATAATAATAAGGTATTTGAGGTAGATATGTACATGAAGGCAGGGTAAAGTGACTAGGCATCAGGATAGATAATAATAAGGTATTTGAGGTAGATATGTACATGAAGGCAGGGTAAAGTGACTAGGCATCAGGATAGATAATAATAAGGTATTTGAGGTAGATATGTACATGAAGGCAGGGTAAAGTGACTAGACATCAGGATAGATAATAATAAGGTATTTGAGGTAGATATTACATGAAGGCAGGGTAAAGTGACTAGACATCAGGATAGATAATAATAAGGTATTTGAGGTAGATATGTACATGAAGGCAGGGTAAAGTGACTAGGCATCAGGATAGATAATAATAAGGTATTTGAGGTAGATATGTACATGAAGGCAGGGTAAAGTGACTAGACATCAGGATAGATAATAATAAGGTATTTGAGGTAGATATGTACATGAAGGCAGGGTAAAGTGACTAGGCATCAGGATAGTTAATAATAAGGTATTTGAGGTAGATATGTACATAAAGGCAGGGTAAAGTGACTAGACATCAGGATAGATAATAATAAGGTATTTGAGGTAGATACGTACATGAAGGCAGGGTAAAGTGACTAGACATCAGGATAGATAATAAGAGTAAAAAACAAGTCCTCCCCACCACTCCTCCCCCTTCTCATCCCCACCACTCCTCCCCACCATTCCCCTCCCCCTCTCCCCCCTCTCTTCCCCACCACTCCTCCCTCCTCTCCTCCCCACTACTCCTCCCCACCATTCCCCTCCCCCTCTCCCCACTCTCTTCCCCACCACTCCTCCCTCCTCTCCTCCCCACCACTCCTCCCCATAATTCCCCTCCCCCCTCTCCTCCCCACCACTCCCCTCCCCCCTCTCCTCCCCACCATTCCCCTCCCCCCTCTCCTCCCCACCACTTCTCCCCCCTCTCCTCCCCACCACTTCTCCCCCCTCTCCTCCCCACCGCTCCTAACCAGCAGGTACCTCCCTCCCTCCCATTTCTGACTGTTTTACTCCACTTTCCCTCCTAAAAGCCCAGATTAAGCAATTAAGCCTCCAAATAACACCCCACTCTATTTCTACTCATTAAAGTGTTGCAACACCCCCTGACTGTGGAGGGAAAACAACCCCACAAAGGACGCACCATTACAGTCTGGTATGGGGAAGGGGAGGGCTGTCTGTCTCTGTGAACATACTTGCTCAGTCTCTGTGAACATACCTGCTCTGTCTCTGTCACTGTCACTGTCTCTGTGAATATACCTGCTCTGTCTCTCTCTGTGAACAAACCTGCTCTGTCTCAGTCACTGTCTCTATCTCTGTCTCTGTGAACAAACCTGCTCTGTCTCTGTCACTGTCTCTATCTCTGTCTCTGTGAACATACCTGCTCTGTCTCTGTGAACATACCTGCTCTGTCTCTGTGAACATACCTGCTCTGTCTCTGTCTCTGTCTCTGTGAACATACCTGCTCTGTCTCTGTGAACAAACCTGCTCTGTCTCTGTCACTGTCTCTGTCTCTGTGAACATACCTGCTCCGTCTCTGTGAACATACCTGCCCTGTCTCTGTGAACATACCTGCTCTGTCTCTGTCTCTGTCTCTGTGAACATACCTGCTCTGTCTCTGTATCTGTGAACATACCTGCTCTGTCTCTGTGAACATACCTGCTCTGTCTCTGTGAACATACCTGCTCTGTCTCTGTGAACATACCTGCTCTGTCTCTGTCTCTGTATCTGTGAACATACCTGCTCTGTCTCTGTCACTGTCTCTGTCTCTGTGAACATACCTGCTCTGTCTCTGTGAACATACCTGCTCTGTCTCTGTGAACATACCTGCTCTGTCTCTGTCTCTGTCTCTGTGAACATACCTGCTCTGTCTCTGTCTCTGTGAACATACCTGCTCTGTCTCTGTGAACATACCTGCTCTGTCTCTGTGAACATACCTGCTCTGTCTCTGTGAACATACCTGCTCTGTCTCTGTGAACATACCTGCTCTGTCTCTGTCTCTGTCTCTGTGAACATACCTGCTCTGTCTCTGTCTCTGTGAACATACCTGCGCTGTCTCTGTCACTGTCTCTGTGAACATACCTGCTCTGGCTCTGTCTCTGTGAACATACCTGCTCTGTCACTGTCTTTGAGAACAGTACCTGCTCTGGCAGTTTCTGCAGCTACTCCTCCATTTACAGCTGAACATGATGATAAAAATTAGGCTAAACCCAATGTAGTAGCACAACAAAGGTAGTTTTAATGTTTGAGCCCATAACTAGAAACAGCCAAGTATGCTTTCTGTGGTTAGCAAATAGAGAGGAGGGGGCTTCTGCCTGATGTATGGCTGTGCTGCTGTCTTGTGTTTGCTGTGTTTATAATCAATACAGATGTCCTGATGTTTTAGTGAACGCTATTACTTTAAACCATTCTATAAGAGCCTGGTATCCTAAAGGAGGGCTCACTGCTCAGCCCACAGAGGGCCCCTCCATCAGACAAAGTCTACTGACCACACTGACCGGACAGGAGCTGACCTCTCCAGAACCCCACGCCACCATGGCTCCCTTCCGTGACCCCCACCTCCACCTCCACCCCCTACCCTTCACAGCCCCTCCCTGGGCCGATGGGGCTCTGGACGGGGGACAGACTGGGGAGCAGAGGAGGGTCCCATGGACATAGCAGGGGAGCAGAACGGACAGATTGCAACATTCATCATCCACAACACCCAGCTTTTCCAGACCTCATTTATCCTCTCCTTCTCATTCCCTCCATCTCACCCAGTCTCCTCTCCCTCTCCCTGGCTCTGTTTCGGCCTCTCTGCTCTGCTTTCCCTGCTCCGCTCTCCGCTCTCTGCACCCCCTACCCCCTCCCCCCTCCCCCTCCCCCTCCCCCCTCCCCCTTCGTTTCATCATATTAATTAGTGACTGGGGGAGTGGAAGAGAATTGCGAGGGGAGGCAGCCTGCTCCACACTACTGGTAATATAATAAAACATTGTTTTTATTTTATTTAACAGAACTAAATAATGCAAGGTGTGGGTCAACAGCAGCAACTGTCCTTGGGCCGCAGGGAGACAGTTGTGGAGTAGATGGAACGGAATGGAGTGAATGTACAGAGGGGTTTTCATCAAAGAGTCAATCACTAACACCAGAGAGATAGGAGATGCACAAAACATGTAGTTCTTCTTATCGCCCTCCAGCAGTGATCCAAGAGAGAACATTTTTCAGTGAGTTCTGTATAGATATGCATCACACTGTAAAGCCCTTAGGCCCCTCCTACTCCCTTAACCTCAATTACAGCAGAGCAATGATACAATGACATCCTCCTGCCTTAATCCACAGATTAACAAACATCAACACATCATAACACAGGAAAAGAGGACAAACTTAATCTGACAGCGTGCACGCCCTCAAGGAGCTTACACAATGGCTTACTTCATGGCATGCAATGGCCCCTGTCTTTAAAACTAGCTACTCTACTGCTCAGTCTACAATATGAGGGAGCTGAATATGGCAAGGAATAAGAGGCAGGCAGAAGGACGAATCAACACAAAGGTAAACCTGTAGGAGGAGAGGAGAGGAGGAGGAGAGGACACCAATAATAGTGCCGAGCGTCTCTGCTGCAGTATGTTAGTCACAGACACAGTCTGCCTCCCACACTCCGATGACCAACTAACTGATCCAATACAACGAGGGAACAGAGATAACGTCACTATCTGATTAACTAACTGATCTAATACGACGAGGGAACAGAGATAACGTCACTATCTGATTAACTAACTGATCCAATACAATGAGGGAACAGAGATAACGTCACGATGTTATTAACTAACTGATCCAATACAACGAGGGAACAGAGATAACTTCACACTCTGATTAACTAACTGATCCAATACAATGAGGGAACAGAGATAACGTCACGATGTTATTAACTAACTGATCCAATACAACGAGGGAACAGAGATAACGTCACACGCTGATTTACTAACTGATCCAATACAACGAGGGAACAGAGATAACGTCACACTATGATTAACTAACTGATCCAATACAACGAGGGAACAGAGATAACGTCACACTCTGATTAACTAACTGATCCAAGACAATGATGGAACAGAGATAACGTCACACAGATTAACTAACTGATCCAATACAATGAGGGATCAGAGATAACTTCACACTCTGATTAACTAACTGATCCAATACAACGAGGGAACAGAGATAACGTCATGCTCTGATTAACTAACTGATCCAAGACAACGATGGAACAGAGATAACGTCACACTGATTAATTAACTGATCCAATACAACGAGGGAACAGAGATAACTTCACACTCTGATCAACTAACTGATCCAATACAACGAGGGAACAGAGATAACTTCACACTCTGATCAACTAACTGATCCAAGACAACGATGGAACAGAGATAACTTCACACTCTGATTAACTAACTGATCCAATACAACGAGGGAACAGAGATAACGTCACACTGATTAACTAACTGATCCAATACAACGAGGGAACAGAGATAACGTCCCAAATGACCATTTGCTCCACTTATGACACATATAAGCCACATATCTATGAAATATATATGACTTTGGAGAAATGTTGTGCTTTGTCTGGGTTAATCAAATATAATGGGGAAAAACATATGTTTTTTTTATGTTTCTAAATACGAAATATAGAGGCACCAAAAGCAAGTTAGGCTACTTTTGCTCCATGTGCATATGGGCAGTGTGCGTCACGGCTGGATAGGCTGCGCCGCCTTAACGCCAGCTGAACATAGAGCCTTTAGCCTTGGTATGGTTTCATGTTATGCAGAACAATTTTCCTTTTCAGTCATAGTAGATCGTAAACATCTTCATCAGAGTAACAAGGGGGATCACGACAACACTTGGAACAACAGATGATCATTAGAAGTGGAAGAGAAAGAGAGGGAAACAGGGAAGACAGAGGAGGAGGGGGAGCAGGAGGAGGAGGAGATGAAGGAAGAAGAAAAAGCAGAGGAGATGATGAGACGTGGGAACAGTGAGAGAGAGCGAGAGAGAGAGAGAGAGAGCGAGAGAGAGAGAGAGAGAGAGAGAGAGAGAGAGAGAGAGAGAGAGAGAGAGAGAGAGAGAGAGAGAGAGAGAGAGAGAGAGAGATTGTAAACACCATTGTAAATACAACCCATTTTTATGTTTATTTATTTTCCCATTTGTACTTTAACTATTTGCACATTGTTACAACACTGTATATATACATAATATTACATTTGAAATGTCTTTATTCTTTTGGAACTTCAGAGTGTAATGTTTACTGTTAATATTTATTGTTTATTTCACTTTTGTTTACAATCTACTTCACTTGCTTTGGCAATGTTAACATGCGTTTCCCATGCCAATAAAGCGCTTAAATTGAAATTGAAATTGAATTGAGAGAGTGTGGTGAATTATTATTAATGAACTGTAGAGTTTAATGGACTATGAGGTAGAACTGGGTTAATCAAGAGCATAAAGTTAGAATTCTTTGTTACTGGGCCAGGAATTGTATTGGGTCATTTAATTTCACTGTGTGGGTGAGTAGAGAGGGAATCTGCCCTAGGGTCAGATTGCTTGTTCTTACTTAGATCCATGGTTGTCTTATCATATCAATGACCGAAACTGGCTTGGGCCATTTGTTTTTGTCTTCAAACACAGTGAAAAGAGCCAGGGTTGAACAGAGTTTAAACTAAACATAAGTGTTTTTGCAAGATAAGGATTGATTGATTGTAGTACTCTGAACTTAATGAAAGTTGAGTTAAGCTGCTCTCAGAGACAAAGGAAGTGGGCGGAGCAATAAAAGAGCGGGAAAACTGAAGAGGACTATATAAGATGGAGGGAGACCGTAAGGGGGGTGCCACTCTGCACACTGGGATCGGCTTTGTTGAAAACTTTAATAAAGCAATTTTCTTGAAGCAACAAAAACTCTGTAAGACCTTATTTGTAATAAAGTATAGTGGTTATTTTCCACAACAAGAGAGAGACAGAGACAGAGAGAGAGAGAGAGCGACTCTGAGAAACAAGGCAAGAAGGGCCTTCTATGCCATCAAAAGGAACATAAAATGTGACATACCAATTAGGATCTGGCTAAAAATACTTGAATCAGTTATATAACCCATTGCCCTTTATTGTCCACTCACCAACCAAGAATTCACAAAATGGGACAAAACCAAATTGAGACTCTGCATGCCGAATTCTGTAAAAATATCCTTGTTGTACCACGTAAAACACCAAATAATGCATGCAGAGCAGAATTAGGGCGATACCTGCTAATGACTAAAATCCAGAAAAGAGACGTTAAATTCTACAACCTCCTAAAAGGAAGCGATTCCCAAACCTTCCATAACAAAGCCATCACCTACAGCGAGATGAACCTGGAGAAGAGTCCCCTAAGCAAGCTGGTCCTGGGGCTCTGTGTGCAGACCTGGCTCTCAAGAGAAGACAGGCTATGTGCACACTGCCCACAAAATGAGGTGGAAACTGAGCTGCACTTCCTAACCTCCTGCCAAATGTATCACCATATTAGAGACACCTAACATTTCCCTCAGATTACACACACCCACAAAGAATTCTTAAATAAATCCAATTTTGATAAACTCCCATATCTATTGGGTGAAATATCACAGTGTGCAATCACAGCAGCAAGATTTGTGACCTGTTGCCACAAGAAAAGGGCAACCAGTGAAGAACAAACACCATTGTAAATACAACCCATATTTATGTTTATTTTTTTCTTCCCATTTGTACTTTAACTATTTGCACATCGTTACAACACTGTATATAGACATAATATGACATTTTGAAACGTCTTTATTCTTTTGGGACTGTAATATTTTCTGTAATGTAATTGCAGCGGTCCATCTGTGTGATTAGCCTGGGGTTGTACCCTGCTCCCCAACAGGTCGTGACATCTCTCTCCCTGGGGTTGTATCCTGCTCCCCAACAGGTCGTGACATCTCTCTCCCTGGGGTTGTATCCTGCTCCCCAACAGGTCGTGACATCTCTCTCCCTGGGGTTGTATCCTGCTCCCCAACAGGTCGTGACATCTCTCTCCCTGGGGTTGTATCCTGCTCCCCAACAGGTCGTGACATCTCTCTCCCTGGGGTTGTATCCTGCTCCCCAACAGGTCGTGACATCTCTCTCCCTGGGGTTGTCTCCTGCTCCCCAACAGGTCGTGACATCTCTCTCCCTGGGGTTGTAACCTGCTCCCCAACAGGTCGTGACATCTCTCTCCCTGGGGTTGTATCCTGCTCCCCAACAGGTCGTGACATCTCTCTCCCTGGGGTTGTATCCTGCTCCCCAACAGGTCGTGACATCTCTCTCCCTGGGGTTGCCCCTTCTCCCCAACAGATCGTGACATCTCTCTCCCTGGGGTTGTATCCTGCTCCCAAACAGGTCGTGACATCTCTCTCCCTGGTTTCTCACCAACAACACCCACGTTTCTCCCACAGATCTCACATACCCATGATACGCTGCTGAGCCATGGCTACATTCGTAACTGATGAGTTTCCAAGTCTGCAAAATCACTGCAAACACATACCCCACATGAAAAATATACTGTGGTATACTATGGTATAAATACTATAGTGTTCACTGTAGTGTTTTTGCGGTAGTATTTACTGTAGTATTTACTGTAGTATTTACTGTAGTATTTCCTATAGTATAAATGATGTAGTAAAATAAAAACCCTAGTATATACTACAGTAATTAATTACGTGTTTTTGCGGATTGTAGTACACTCTAGTAAATGTAGTATTTATTATAGTGTTTTTGTTTTATTATGTTTGACATAAAAGTGCATGCTTTCTCCTTGAGGAAACCTACTGGAGAAATACTAGGTAGGTAGGTAGGACTGGGATCTGAACAGACAGTTCAGAGCTTCTGCTCTTTTCTATAACCTGTGGGGAACAGAATATACAGTATGGTCTATACTGGGCATGTAGGTTTCTCTATGGATGGCACAAATTGGGATATGGGGGAGGGGAATGGGCTGGGTATATGCAAATTGATTACTGTAGTATTTACTATAGTTTTAAAAAAGTTTAGTGTTTTTGCGGACTGTAGTGTTTTTGCTGACATTACTGTAATATTTACTACAGTATTTATTTTGTGGATACTACTGTAGTATTTACTATAGTTTCTACTGTATACTACAACATTCGATAGTAAGCACTTGTCACGACTCCCTCCGAAGCTGCCTCCCCTCCTTGTTCGGGCAGGCTTCAGCGTTCGTCGTCACCGGCCTTCTAGCCACTGCCGCTCCTCTTTTCATCATTCCATTAGTTTTGTCTTGTTTTTCACACACACCTGGTTCATATCCCCTCATCAGTCTCTGTATAATTATTCCCTCCGCTCCCCCATGTCTTTGTGTGTTATTGTTCCATGTGGAGGTGTCGCTAGCTCGTGTTGAGCATTATGTTACTTTTATTGCCGGGATATTCACCCATGTGTTTGGTTTTCCCAGTATACATTTAAGTCGCACTGTATTTGGTTTACGCATTGCTGCGGACTGCTGTATTGGCCAAATAAACCCTATTCTATGATTCACACCTCCTGCGCTTGGCTCTGTCCTACTCACCTTTTACAGCACTATACGATTGAGGGATACTACAGTGTGTAGTATAGTAGTGTACAGTTTAATACATCATTTGATAGTAAGTACTGTAGTATTCTATAGTAAACTGTAGTAATTTTTAATGCAGTACTGTAGTTGTGTACAAGTAAGACACAACTTCCGCCCTAAACAGCACAAGCTGCCTATACAGTACATTCCTTGGATGGTCGGATAGCACCACGATGTGCTTGAGCCTCAATATGTCACCTAGGAAACACACGTTTTTAACTTTCAGTTACAAAGCACCAAAACACTGGCATGAAAAAAAACAGTTAGTAATGTACAGAAAGTTCCAGCAACTCATTGGACTTTTCTTGCGCATGTTTTGTTTCTATGTTAGAAAGCTGATGAGGCCCACTGGGATGCTGTTGGAGGACAATGTTCTGTAATTGTTAAGGCATCTCCACCATTCTGTTTCTACCTTGTGTTCCTAATTAGAAAACATGCATTGGCACGGCAGAATTAATCTATTTCCAGCTACAAAGGGAAAGTACTGTGCTTAGAAACATCCTTAAGTAGATAGAGAGCTTTCGTTAACGAGTGAAGTGGCTTCAAATCACTTCTCTAGTTAAATCCACTCACAGAGATGAGGGAGTGAAGATGATGGGCTAGATTTGAAGGGATGAGACTGTATTGATATATTCTTCACGTTTGGCTCCTCCCGAGTGGTGCAGCGGTCTAAGGCACTGCATCTCAGTGCTACAGGCGTCACTACAGACCCTGGTTCGATTCCAAGCTGTATCACAATCCGGCCGTGATTGGGAGTCCCATAGGGCGGCTCACAATTGGCTCGGGTTTTGCCGGGGTAGGCCATCATTGTAAATAAGAATTTGTTCTTAACTGACTTGCCTAGTTAAATAAAGGTTAAATCAAAATGTGTGGTGAGTTAGCTAGAGTGAGTCTCCCTTCCTATTCTCTTGTAAGTCAGTCTTCTGTTCTGTAGACCACTGCATGGAGAGAGGGTGTTTGTGTTACCTCCTGGGATGAGACCCAAATCAAGAATTTCTTCCACACACAGCGAACACTTTGCGAATAAAACATGTTTCCTTTCACCGGGGAGTTTAAAAGAGTGGCCCCCACAGCTTTACCCTGCCTCTGGGGCCTTTCTCTCCTATTTCACCTCTCTTGTCCCTCCGCTGCTGGAGGTTGTCCTTTTTCTGCTCATGTCATGTTCCTGAAAGAGAAAGTCACCATCAATCAGACCACCCTGCTACTGAAAACACCAACCACATCACCATGACAACCTATAGGGATGGGAGGGAGGAATACATTAGAATAGTTTCAATAATGGGCGGGAGGGGAGGAGATGGATGGATGGGAGAGGAGGAGGAGAAGAGAGAAGAAGAGAGGGGGAGTGTTTAGGGGTTTTAGAGTCTGAACTCTTAATTCTAATCTGTGGAGTACAGATGAGAAAAGTAGATATACAGATACACCCTCTCCTTAAGCTCTATGGTATCGGTGTCCCGTATGCGGGACGGTTGAGCTAACGTGCGCTAATGTGATTAGCATGACTGTTTTAAGTAACAGCAAACTTTCCAGGACATAGACATGTCTTATATGGGCAGAAAGCTTAAATTCTTGTTAATCAAACTGCACTGTCCAATTTACAGTAGCTATTACGGTGAAAAAATACCTCTGAATACATTCACATCTGAAGGTAAATAATGTACTTACATTCTGTAATCTTGCTCTGATTTGTCATCCTAAGGGTCCCAGAGATAAAATGTAGGAACTGGATTCTACAGTTTGAACCCCTGCTGTCTCTGGCTCCACACCCCCTAATGATCCATCATGTATGACATTCCTGGGAGTGTGTAAACTTACATTTGTATTACCATATAATTTTTGTATGTTCTCTATAGTTATGTACTTGAAAATGTATCAATTGACCAATTCGGCACATTTGGGCAGACTTGATACAAAATAGTCCAGTATTGCAATGCTTCACTGGATTAATCTGAAACTTTGCACCCACACTGCTGCCATCTAGTGGCCAAAATCTAAATTGCGCCTAAACTGCAATATTATATTGTGGCCTTTCTCTTGCATTTCAAAGATCATGTAACAAAAAAATAAATAGAAAACACATGTTATTTTGTTTGTATTATCTTTTACCAGATCTAATGTGTTATATTCTCCTATATTCATTTCATATTTCCACAAACTTCAAAGTGTTTCCTTTCAAATGGTATCAAGAATATGCATATCCTTGCTTCAGGTCCTGAGCTACAGGCAGTTAGATTTGGGTATGTCATTTTAGGCGAAAATTGAAAAAAAGGGTCAGATCCTTAAGAGTTTAAATACCTCAGAACACAGTCCTCTCATCACTCTGCATTCCTGCTGCGTGTTTATCATGGAGAATTATCCCTCTGTGGCATTTTAATGTTCTGTTAATTAATCTTTTTTTTCCTTATTTGTTTATTTTGTTCATTTCTCATAGTGTTTTTGACACATTGAATAAATTTGGAGGTGGGAGATAAGCAGCCAGTCATGATGACGTGGTCTTGTAGCCTAGAGACACTCAACCATAAACTTCAATGTTGTTTTCATTAATAAATACTCATGGTCCAATTACCATAAAGAGCAACTGAACACGTCGATTGGCAGGTGTGTTTTTCTGTTGCTCATTAGAAAAATGAGATTTCAGTCTTGGAGGTGTGTTTCCTGACCGAGTCCGCATTTGGTTAACAATGTTTGTCCCCCATGAGACACTGTAGACGCGGAAGCCTATTTAACATCCTCAAAATCACCAGAATTAATCTAAAATAATTCAAGAAATCTGTAAATAATTTTTACGTGTTTGCCGAGGATGGTTAGTTGTGCAATTTTACATCTGACTAAGGTGTTTGGTCCAGTATTTTTCAAGTTCAAAAATGTGTGACGTGTTGTCTTATGTAAACAAAGTCGGAGCTGCTGGGCAGGTCTGTCTCACTGTCTATGCTATTGGATAGAGAGCAATCACCGCAGCTGTTCACCCCATGTTAGTGGGCAAATGGACATAGTCAAATCAAAACCCAACCTTCATTTACCCGTTGTGACGCATAGATGTGGGAATATATAATATACTTTTCCCCCCCTACTGGACAACACCCTGTCGTTCTCCGCTAACATCAAAGCGGTGACCCGATCCTGCAGGTTCATGCTCTACAACATTCGCAGAGTATGACCTTACCTTACACAGAAAGCGGCACAGGTCCTAACCCAGGCACTTGTCATCTCCCGTCTGGATTACTGCAATCCCCTGTTGGCTGGGCTCCCTGCCTGTGCCATTAAACCCCTACAACTTATCCAGAACGCCGCAGCCCGTCTGGTGTTCGACCTTCCCAAGTTCTCTCATGTCACCCCGCTCCTCCGCACACTCCACTGGCTTCCAGTTGAGGCTCGCATCTACTACAAGACCATGGTGCTTGCCTACGGAGCTGTGAGGGGAACGGCACCTCCTTACCTTCAGGCTCTGATCAGACCCTACACCCAAACGAGGGCACTACGTTCATCCACCTCTGGCCTGCTAGCTCCCCTACCTCTACGGAAGCACAGTTCCCGCTCAGCCCAGTCAAAGCTATTTGCTGCTCTGGCACCCCAATGGTGGAACAAGCTCCCCCACGACGCCAGGACAGCGGAGTCACTGACCACCTTCCGGAGACACTTGAAACTCTACCTCTTTAAGGAATACCTGGAATAGTATAAAGTTATCCTGCTAAACCCCCCCCCCCCCAAAAAAAAAACAAAAAACAAACTAGGGGTCATGTCTTGAAGCCTGACTTGTTAGGGTCAAGAAGACCGCTCTGAGAAAGGACTTGAAAGAGAGAGTTGGCACCAGGTTTCTGTTAACTTCCAACAGACAGATGCACAGCCAGACGGACACATAGACAGATGGACAGCCAGACGGACACATAGACAGATGGACAGCCAGACGGACACATAGACAGATCGACAGGCAGACAGAGAGATAAACAGACAAAGCAACGAGGAAATGGAGTAGCTATTTAAATCAATTTGTCAGAAATTAATTCCAAACTTCAAAAAGCATGGCTGTATGAATAATTGATGTGCCTAAAGCCATGGTGCTGGTGAAATGGCTGTATGAATAATTGATGTGCCTAAAGCCATGGTGCTGGTAAAATGGCTGTATGGATAATCGATGTGCCTAAAGCCATAGTGCTGGTGAAATGGCTGTATAAAAAATCGATGTGCCTAAAGCCATGGTGCTTGTGAAATGGCTGTATAAAAAATCGATGTGCCTAAAGCCATGGTGCTGGTGATATAGCTGTATGAATAATCAATGTACCTAATTTTAGCAGATCATTTCCATTACATTGTTGTAACCCTTAGGCAGGCTCGGCTTATGAAAGGAAGCTTTATAGACACTGTATACCAGGGATCCCCAACTGGTGGCCCGCGGGTCAAATTCGGGTGACTTTATTTGGCTGCCCCAAGTTTTTTGTGAGCAAAAAATGATAATATATACAGTACAAATCTGTCATCAAGGCAAAGGGTGGCTACTTTGAAGAATCTAAATATATATATATATATATATATTGATTTGTTTAACACTTTTTTGGTTACCACATGATTCCATATGTGTTATTTCATAGTTTTGAAAAAACCTTGAATGAGTAGGTGTGTCCAAACTTTTGACTGGTTCTGTATATATTTTTCATTGTTGGACATAAAAGACTGTAAAATCACCAGGAAATCAGCTCCAAGTGATTTAAATTATTTGAAGTCTGTTCCAAAGTATTCCCACGCATAATGGAGAGGGATACAGCATGTGATCATATACAAATGTAAGCAAGGTTTAAAATGATTATGTTTTAGTCAAATATTATATCTGTTTAGGCTTCTTGCGGTCAATTTGAAGTCTACAAATTATTTGTAATCATGTTCAGGCACCCTGACCATCCGCTCAAGAAAAAATCTGCCCATGGCTGAATGTAGTTGATGATCCGTGATCTTTACAGTGGTGAGAATTAATTCAAGGTTTCTAGATCACTATTCTAACAGGTACTGCTGACTAAAGATACTTCTTCCACAAGTCATATGCACAACGCCACACAAAACTGAAAAATATAATCTCATTTTAGATTTCAAAGAACCTGTATCTACTGTACCCATTTAAAGCTTGAAGAAATGTCTGCCTAATGAGAAATGGCCTTCAATTGAAGATTCATATTCTATAGGTAAAGAGAGTACATTTTACATTTTAGTCATTTAGCTGACGCTCTTATCCAGAGCGACTTACAGTTAGTGAGTGCATCCATTTTCATAAAGAGTAGTCTTTATTTACTGTAGCAAGCCACGGCCACGTGACTCAGTATCTGCAGGAGCAATGCATTTTTGTGAACTGGGTGGTGTACCTAATAAACTGTATATCCAAATATCACAACTAGTATGCCAATTAATTGAAATGCATGCGAACAGTTGTTTAAGGTCAGTGAGCTCTAATTGGCAATGCTGTATTAAACAGCTCCCAGCTGTACACATTTCACAGTGAAGTTCCATTAGGCACAATGTTTTCCAAAAACAGCCAAAAGGTCATAATTTCCATGAGTCATGAGGGTGTTGTACATCATGTCATCTAGTCTCTAATGCATCTCTTCTTTATTCCACTGGCCAATTTACTTTATAAACAATGAAAATAGCGTTTATGAACAGCAGTCGTTTTTTTTACATCCGGCAATTGGCAGAACGCCTCAGGTCACAGCATATTATTTATTCATGAGGACCCAAACCTTTCGGAGGATAATCCTTGATAGAGGGACAAGTTGGCTAGAGGGCTTCACACAGAATGGCTCAGAGCTGGCATAACCGCTGGGCTGTGCCAAACTTTTAATAGCTGTCAATCAATCTGGCAATAGCCCACACTCTCTCTCGGCTCAACAATATAACTTTTTACCCAATTTTCTGAACAGGAGTGGCGTCTCCCTTCATTTGGAGTGGCACAAATCGATGTCACTTTTCTCTTTCTTTTTAACAAACTAAATACACATACTGTATCTCACTCCTCTCAGATATCTAACAGAACCTGACCCAGCCTGTGTCCATCTGTGCTGAGTTACTCTGGGGCCCTCTCATCCGGCCTGCCATGGGAACCGAGCTAAAGACAGACAGTCCACTGGGCTCAGATGTCAATTCAACGTCTACTCCACATTGGTTCAACGTAATTTCATTGAAATGACGTGGAAACAATGTTGATTCAACCAGTGTGAGAGTACTACTGACATGTCCCTGAGGAGAGGACCACTGCTCTGAAACACTTTGTATTCTGCTTTCACATCCTGAAGCATCAAAACAGGCATATCGTCAAATCATCATATGGTCTTGATTCTGGGGCTATGAGGGGTGCTGGGGCTTGAAGTCGATAGGGCTGTGAGTAACAACCAGAACACAGGGGGTTGTGTGGGAGATCTCTACTGTACAAACTGTGCTTTGTATAATGCTCCATGATGGAGTGGCCATTGGCAGGGAGAAGACAGCCCTGTCGTTACTATCTTATCATCTCACTCGCTCTCTAACACACACACACACACACACACACACGCACAGTATGGGTTAGTGATTATTGATCGGATCTGAGAGGCTGGCAGCTGATTATATTATCCCCTGTAGGTTGCCATTTCAAGCTGAGCTGCCCTGTCAGAAATAGGATTTCCCTGCTCCTGTAGTTACCGGAGAGACAGGCTCAGAGAGGGGGAGATATTCTGGGCAGGAAGGAGGAAAAGAATAAACAAAGAGAGATGAAAGTAAAAGCAGAGGAGGGAGAGAGAGAGAGAGAGAGAGAGACGGAGTGAGAGAGGGAGAGACAGAGTGAGATAGAGAAAGAGAGAGAGAGAGAGAGAGAGAGAGAGAGAGAGAGGGAGAGACGGAGTGAGAGAGGGAGAGACAGAGTGAGATAGAGAAAGAGAGAGAGAGAGAGAGAGAGACAGAGAGAGAGCGAGAGAAACACCTACCTGGAGGTGACAGTATTCCCTCCCCCATATACCCCACTAGAACCATGCCCCTCACTCCCGCAAAGAGGGCCTCAACATGAGAGTCACACATATGCCCAGGCCGTGAGCAGGCAAACAGGCCCAACCCCCATGCTTACACTAGCCCAAGGCAATGGCATGTACCAGATGTTTACATTTACATTTTTTACATTTTAGTCATTTAGCAGACGCTCTTGTCCAGAGCGACTTACAGTTAGTGAATACATATTATTATTATTATTATTTTATTTTTATTTTTTTATACTGCCCCCCCGTGGGAATCAAACCCACAACCCTGGCATTGCAAACGCCATGCTCTATCAACTGAGCTACATCCCTGTCGGCCATTCCCTCCCCTACCCTGGACAACGGTGGGCCAATTGTGCGCCGCCCATGAGTCTCCCGGTCGCGGCCGGCTGCGACAGAGCCTGGATTTGAACCAGGATCTCTAGTGGCACAGTTAGCACTGCGATGCAGTGCCTTAGACCACTGCGCCACTCAGGAGTTCAGCAGGCTCTGCTCACACTTACTGGCCTGAGGCCGAACCACACGACCAACAGCATTAGACACTTTATGGAACACAAAGCCTTCACTATTTCATCCTGGAATATCCAAGGCCTGAGGTCATCTGCCTTTGGCCTATAGAGCCGTAACCTGGACATCGCCAAAGAAATCGGAATTACAGACATTGTCATCCTACAAGAAACATGGTATAGAGGAGACGGACCCACTGGTTGCCATCTAGGTTACAGAGAGCTGGTAGTCCCATCCACCAAACTACCAGGTGTGGAAAAGGGAAGTGACTCAGGGGGTATGCTAATTTGGTATGGAGCAGGCCTAACTCACTCTATTAAATTAGTCAAAACAGGAACATTTTACATTTGGCTAGAAATTCAAAAGGAAATGATCTCAACAGAGAAAAATGTCCTCCTGTGTGCTACCTATATGCCCCCACTAGAATCCCCATTATTTAATGAAGACAGCTTCTCCATCCTGGAGGGGGAAATCAATAATTTCCAGACCCAGGGACATGTACTAGTCTGTGGCGATCTAAATGCCAGAACTGGACAAGAACCTGACACCCTCAGCACACAGGGTGACAAACACCTACCTGGAGGTGACAGCATTCCCTTCCCCATATGCCCCACTAGGCACAACTACGACAACATAACCAACAAAAACGGGGCACAACTCCTGAAGCTCTGTCGCACGCTGGGTATGTACATAGTCAATGGTAGGCTTCGAGGGGACTCCTATGGTAGGTACACCTATAGCTCATCTCTTGGCAGTAGTACTGTAGACCACAAATTCCAATTAGCTATACTTAAACTCTTTAACATCATCCTTAGCTCTGGCATCTTCCCCAATATTTGGAACCAAGGACTGATCACCCCAATCCACAAAAGTGGAGACAAATTTGACCCCAATAACTACCGTGGGATATGCGTCAACAGCAACCTTGAGAAAATCCTCTGCATTATCATTAACAGCAGACTCGTACATTTCCTCAGTGAAAACAATGTACTTAGCAAATGTGAAATTGGCTTTTTACCAAATTACCGTACGACAGACCAAGTATTCACCCTCCACAGCCTAATTGACAAACAAACCAAAACAAAGGCAAAATATTCTCATGCTTTGCTGATTTCAAAAAAGCTTTTGACTCAATTTGGCATGAGGGTCTGCTATACAAATTGATGGACAGTGGGGTTGGGGGAAAAACATACGACATTATAAAATCCATGTACACAAACAACAAGCGTGCAGTTAAAATTGGCCACAAACACATACATTTATTTCCACAGGGCCATGGGGTGAGACAGGGATGCAGTTTAAGCCCCACCCTCTTCAACATATATATAAACGAATTGGCGAGGGCACTAGAACAGTCTGCAGCACCCGGCCTCACCCTACTAGAATCTGAAGTCAAATGTCTACTGTTTGCTGATGATCTGGTGCTTCTGTCACCAACCAAGGAGGGCCTACAGCAGCACCTAGATCTTCTGCACAGATTCTCTCAGACCTGGGCCCTGACAGTAAATCTCAGTACAAATCCCATCTAAACACTGTTGCCCTAGAGCACACAAAACACTATACATACCTCGGCCTAAACATCTGTGCCACAGGTAACTTCCACAAAGCTGTGAACGATCTGAGAGACAAGGCAAGAAGGGCCTTCTATGCCATCAAAAGGAACATAAAATTCGACATACCAATTAGGATCTGGCTAAAAATACTTGAATCAGTTATAGAACCCATTGCCCTTTATGGTTGTGAGGTCTGGGGTCCGCTCACCAACCAAGAATTCATAAAATGGGACAAACACCAAATTGAGACTCTGCATGCAGAATTCTGCAAAAATATCCTCAGTGTACAACGAAAAACACTAAATAATGCATGCAGAGCAGAATTAGGCCGATACCCGCTAATTATCAAAATCCAGAACAGTGGCGTTAAATTCTATAACCACTTAAAAGGAAGCGATTCACAAACCTTCCATAACAAAGCCATCACCTACAGAGAGATACCTGAACACTGTGACTGACTCAAACTTAAGGAAAGCTTTGACTATGTACAGACTCAGTGAGCATAGCCTTGCTATTGAGAAAGGCCACCGTAGGCAGACCTGGCTCTCAAGAGAAGACAGGCTATGTGCACACTGCCCACAAAATGAGGTGGAAACTGAGCTGCACTTCCTAACCTCCTGCCAAATGTATGACCATATTAGAGACACATACTTCCCTCAGATTACACAGACCCACAAAGAATTAGAAAACAAATCCAATTTCGATAAACTCCCATATCTATTGGGTGAAATACCAAAGTGTGGCATCACAGCAGCAAGATTTGTGACCTGTTGCCACAAGAAAAGGGCAACCAGTGAAGAACAAACACCATTGTAAATACAACCCATATTTATGTTTATTTATTTTCCTATTTGTACTTTAACTATTTGCACGTTGTTACAACACTGTATATATACATAGTATGACATTATAATGTCTTTATTCTTTTGGAACTTCTGAGTGTTATGTTTCCTGTTAATATTTATTGTTTATTTCACTTTTGTTTACTATCTACTTCACTTGCTTTGGCAATGTTAACAAGCCCTTAAATTGAAATTGAAATTGAATTGTGAGAGAGAGAGAGAGAGAGAGAGAGAGAGAGAGAGAGAGAGAGAGAGAGAGAGAGAGAGAGTGAGCAAGAGAGCAAGAGAGAGAGTTGAAAATTGAAATTGGAAAGCTGAGGCTGACAGGTTGGAGAATCTTTTGCCTTTTACCTCCAATGAATTACAGATAAAATACATCACCTTTCTGAACATGTCTGCTCATCCATCTTTATGACCAGTTTTACTGTCAGTGTATCTCCTCATACCAACATGACCCAGAGTGACAGGGCATTTGTCCTACTCTGTTTCATTGTTGCCTTGAGATATCCATAACGGGAACACTGGGGCCATAATTCTCCAACAGGCCTTAATCTCAACACCAGGGATAGGAGCAGAATGAACTGGAGGTAATCTGCTGTGTATCTTCAAATCATTTATTATTCCCTATCCTCTATAAACACACACACACAGGAGCACACACACAGACACACACGGGAGTGTACACACACACACGGGAGCGCACACACACACGGGAGTGCACACACACACACACACAGGAGCTCACACACACACAGGCGCACACACACACACATACACTTGAAAACACAGGATCAATCATTCAGGAGTCTTTTGAACACGAGAGCAGCATAGCACACATACACTAAATGTTTTGTGAACTCCCAAAGTCAGCAGGCCATAAATTACAGAATCTTTGTGAACTCACAAAGGCAGCAGGCCATAAATTACAGAATGTTTTGTGAACTCCCAAAGGCAGCAAGCCATAAATTACAAAAGGTTCCATTTTGCCTTGTCTGTTTAAACTAAAGTAATGATTGTGACACATTCGAGGTTGTGTTAAATTATGAATTATATGTTTGAGCCCATTGTCTAAATGGCGTGGCTCCATCTCAGGGGCCCCTTTGGCCTTCTCTCTACAATAACCTATGAAAGACTGAGCCCCCTTACCCAACCCCCCAAACCCCCACCTTCCCCCAAACTCCCTGATCCCTTCGGGCGTCTGATCGTCCCCCCGATGCTGCACTTTAGGAAGGCACATTTCAGACACTTTTGGCATTAAAGCTTGACTACATGGCAATGCTGTGCCCAGAGCCCAGAGCAGGACGACTCTCTGTGGCTTTCCTCGCTGTGCTCTACAGCCCTAATTAAAAGGCATGCTGTGTGAAGCTTTAATTGGCCTGGTGTCAGCCTGCCTGCCTCCCTGACTAAGTGATTTAGGGCCCAGCCCCACCACAGTACCAGGGAACTCATACATGTCAAATAAATACATGAATGAATAAATAAATAAATAAATAAATAAAGAGATTGTACTAAATCCCCTGGCTCTCTCAGTGGAGGCATTCTTCTAGAGCGAGAGAGAGAGAGAGAGCAGTTGAACAGCATAACGGAACCTCACCTGCTTTCTCTCTACCCCTCCATACCTCAGTCGCACGGCCCATAGAGGGCTGCTAGCTGCTTACAGTGCAGCATACACCTACCATTAAAATTATAGACTGATCATTTCTTTGTCAGTGGGCAAACGTACAAAGTCAGCAGGGAATCAAATACTTTTTTCTCTCACTGTAATACCTTGTCCATTGACTGTTTACAGGTGTCACGGATTCAGCCGAGGCTGCTCCTCCTCCTTGCTCGGGCAGGCTTCGGCGTTCGTCGTCCACGGAGTACTAGCTGCTACCGATCTATGTTTCGGTGTTTGTCTTGTTTGGTCTTTATTGTTTACACCTGTTTCCCATTATGTTGCATTGTATTCCCTTTATAACCCCCTGTCTCTCATTGGTTATTGTGTGTGATTGTTTTTCGTTAGGTCGGCAGTAGCTGTGTTGTGCAAGTTATTGTTTCTCCCTGTTAGGAGGTTTTGGGTTTTTGTACTTTGATTACTGTGTACAGTAAAATACGTCTGCCAGTAGCTCAGTGTCCTGCGCTTGACTTCGTTTACCGCATACACGTCATCCTGACAGAATCACACACCCATACATGGAGTCAGCAGGAGCGGCGGTGCCAGCTGGATCAATGGAAGAACGCGTAGAACAACAAGCGGCCATGATCCAGGCTCTTGGCACCGCCATGTAACGGGTGGTGAGCACAATGGAGCGATGGGAAAGAGGGGGTCTGCCTACACCTCCTCCGACAATACCACCACCATCGGCGATGCCCATCGCTTCACCTCCGGGGTCCAGTGGGATTCGGCTCTCGCTCCCGAGGGCTTATGATGGCACAGCTGCAGGGTGTCAGGGTTTCCTGCTCCAGGTTGAACTCTACCTGGCAACCATCCACCCAGTGCCCTCGGGATACGACAGCGTGTCCGCCCTCATCTCCTGTCTGTCCGGCAAGGCGCTGGAGTGGGCCAATGCCGAGTGGGGGGGAATAGACGCTGCTACTGTCAACTATGCGGAGTTCACCCGCCGCTTCAGGGCAGTATTCGATCATTCACCAGAGGGTAAAGCGGCGGGTGAGCGTCTATTCCACCTCAGACAGGGGAGGAGGAGCGCACAGGAGTTCGCACTGGACTTCCGGACGCTGGCTGCCAACGCGGGATGGAATGAGAGGGCCCTCATCGACCACTACAGATGTAGCCTGAGGGAGTACGTGCGTCGGGAATTGGCCTGCAGGGACACCAACCTCAGCTTCGACCAACTGGTGGACATGTCAATTCGCCTGGATACCCTGTTGGCTACCCGCGGACGTCCGGATTCAGGGCCGTCCATTCCATCCCCCAGCACTTCCGAGCCGACCCCTATGGAGCTCGGAGGTGCTGGTACTAGGGAGACCCGGAGAGAGACCAGGAGAGAGGCCGTCCCCTGCACCAACTGTGGCCTCAGAGGACACACTGCTGGTCGGTGCTGGGGAGGGTCTCCTAGGAATCGAGGCAGTAGGCAGCGCACTGATGAGTCATTCCAGGTGAGTAGGCACCCAACTCACCCAGAGCTCCCTGTTGCGCATATGTGTATTAAAGTTGTGTTTCCCGAGGTTTCTCCTCATTCCCAGCATAAGGCGCTAGTAGATTCAGGCGCAGCTGGGAATTTTATCGATCGCCAGTTCACCTATAAGTTAGGGATTCCCATTGTACCAGTTGATGTGCCCTTCCCTATCCATGCCCTAGATAGCCGCCCTTTGGGGTCAGGATTGATTAGGGAAGTCACAGCGCCTCTCAGGATGAAAACGCAGGAGGGCCATGAGGAGATAATTTGTTTGTATTTGATTGATTCTCCTGCGTTTCCCATGGTGTTGGGGCTTCCCTGGTTAACATCTCATGACCCCAACATTTCATGGCAACAGAGGGCTCTTAAGGGATGGTCTGATCAGTGTTTCGGGCGGTGTGTAGGTGTTTCCGTAGGGGCAACGACGGTGGAAAGTCCGAAACAAGTTCCCACCATGCACATTCCACCTGAATATGCCGATTTGGCACTCGCCTTCTGTAAAAAGAAGGCGACTCAATTACTACCCCATCGACAGGGGGATTGTGCGATAGACCTCCAAGTGGGCGCTGCGCTTCCTCGTAGCCATGTGTATCCTCTGTCTCAGGAAGAGACGGCGGCTATGGAGACATATGTCACTGAATCTCTGAGACAGGGATACATACGGCCGTCCACTTCCCCCGCGTCATCGAGTTTCTTTTTTGTGAAGAAGAAGGATGGGGGTTTACGCCCGTGTATTGACTACCGTGGTCTCAATCAGATCACAATCAAATACAGCTATCCTCTCTCTCTGATTGCTAGTATGACGGAGTCATTACACGGGGCGCGATTCTTCACAAAATTGGATCTCAGGAGCGCGTACAACCTGGTGTGCATTAGGGAGGGAGATGAGTGGAAACAGCATTCAGTACCACCTCGGGTCACTATGAGTACCTCGTCATACCATACGGTTTAATGAATGCTCCTTCAGTCTTCCAATCGTTTGTGGACGAGATTTTCCGGGACTTGCATGGACAGGGTGTAGTGGTGTATATTGATGACATTCTAATATACTCCGCTACACGAGCCGAGCATGTGTCCCTGGTTCGTCGGGTGCTTGGTAGACTGTTGGAGCATGACCTGTATGTAAAGGCGGAGAAATGTCTGTTCTTCCAGGAGTCCATCTCCTTCCTGGGACACTGGTTGTCCGCGTCAGGGATGGAGATGGAGATTGACCGCGTTTCAGCCGTGCGCAATTGGCAGATTCCCACCACGGTGAAGGAAGTGCAGCGGTTCTTGGGTTTTGCCAATTACTACCGGAGGTTTATCCGGGGCTTTGGACAGGTAGCAGCTCCCATTACCTCCCTGCTAAAGGGGGGTCCGGTGCGTCTGCAGTGGTCGGCTGAGGCGGACAGGGCTTTTAGACATCTGAAGGACCTGTTTACCTCGGCTCCAGTGCTGGCACATCCAGATCCCTCTTTGGCGTTCTCTGTCAGAAGAGAGAGACGGGAGAGGTTGTGTTTTTCTCTAGCTGGAGGTAAGCAGGAGGTAAGCTTCTCATATGGTGTTGAGTAAAGCTTAACCATGTATTAGATCGTAGGTAGGTAGTTAGTTGTAGTTACCCTAGTTGTAGTTAGGTAGTGTAGTTATTGTAGGTTAGTATTGTTGTTATTGTAGGTTTCCGTAGGTAATTGTAGGTTAGTATCGAAGCACAAGGCTAGCTAGCTAGCGGGTAGCTACTGGTACAATTGACTGTAACGTTTAGCAACGGTGGAGAGCTGTTTCCAATGTTAATGTGCTGCTAGCCAACGTTTAATTTTTGCTGCGTTATGCGTTATGAAAGGAACTAGACACGGACATGAATTATCTGTTTAGTGTGCTAACACACTCTTGGCAGTTTGTTGTAACCAAGTATTGGTGCTAAATTGTGTGTTAATGGATGCCAGCTTGCTAGTTAGCTATGGCGTCATAGCTTGTGGGTAGTTACTGTAGGTTGGCAGTGTCTTCGGCCGTGCCGGCTGTAGCACGAAGCGAGCTAACTTGCCGTTTTTCGAACAGAGTCAGAGTCAACACAGTAGCCATTGTGTGCCGGGTGTAGCACGAAGCTAGCTAGCTAGCCGTTCTTCAAACAAAGTCAACACAGTGGCCATTGCTAGCTACCCAACATGACCAGCTAACTGTACTGTAGTAGCTAAATACAATATACTTGTCCTAGCTAGCCAACGTTTAATCATTGCTGCGTCATGAAAGGAACTTGACACAGACACGAATGATCTGTTTAGTGTGTTATCACACTATTGGTGTGTCTTGGCAGTGTCTTCGGCCGTGCCGGCTGTAGCACGAAGCGAGCTAACTAGCCGTTTTTTTCGAACAGAGTCAGAGTCAACACAATAGCCATTGTGTGCCGGGTGTAGCACGAAGCTAGCTAGCTAGCCGTTCTTCAAACAAAGTCAACACAGTGGCCATTGCTAGCTACCCAACACGACCAGCTAACTGTACTGTAGTAGCTAAATACAATATACTTGTCCTAGCTAGCCAACGTTTAATCATTGCTGCGTCATGAAAGGAACTTGACACAGACACGAATGATCTGTTTAGTGTGTTATCACACTATTGGTGTGTCTTGGCAGTGTCTTTGGCCGTGCCGGCTGTAGCACGAAGCGAGCTAACTAGCCGTTTTTTCGAACAGAGTCAGAGTCAACACAATAGCCATTGTGTGCCGGGTGTAGCACGAAGCTAGCTAGCTAGCCGTTCTTCAAACAAAGTCAACACAGTGGCCATTGCTAGCTACCCAACACGACCAGCTAACTGTACGGAAGTAGCTAAATACAATATACTTGTCCTAGCTAGCCAACGTTTAATCAATGCTGCGTCATGAAAGGAACTTGACACAGACACGAATGATCTGTTTAGTGTGTTATCACACTATTGGTGGTTTGTTGTGACCAAGTGTTGGTGCTAAACTGTGTGTTACTGGATGCTAGCATGCTAGTTAGCTAGTTAACACACTATTGGTGGTTTGTTGTGACCAAGTGTTGGTGCTAAACTGTGTGTTAAACTGTGTGTTATTGGATGCTAGCATGCTAGTTAGCTATGGTGTCATAGTTAGCTAGCTGAATAAAGTGGGTTGAGTCTATTCCTTTAAACATTGAACCGCTGTGGTTCACAACAATTCTGATTTCTAAAGGTGGAAGCTGGGAGAGTTTTTGTTCGGGTGGTTCAGTGAAACAATTTTAGTTTCTGAGGTAGAAGTTTTTGGTGAGGGAGGCCCTGCTCTCTCCTCTCCCAGATGCTTAGCTCATTTCATTCCGATCTCCTCTGCATTTTTGTAGCCATTTGCTACAGCCTGTCAACTATGCCTCTGCCTATCCCTGTTCTCTCCTCTCTGCACAGGCTACACAAACGCACCACACCGCGCGGCTGCTGCCTCTCTAACCTGGTGGTCCCTGCATGCACCCCACACCTGGAGTTCCAGGTCGCAGGCAGCCTCTGGAACTGCCGTTCTGCTGCCAACAAAGCTGACTTCATCCCAGCCTATGCCAACCTCCAGTCCCTCGACTTCCTGGCGCTGACGGAAACATGGATCACCACTGAAAACACTGCTACTCCTACTGCTCTCTCCTCGTCTGACCATGTGTTCTCGCATACCCCGAGAGCATCTGGTCAGAGGGGTGGTGGTACAGGAATCCTCATCTCTCCCAAGTGGACATTCTCAATTTTTCCCCTAACCCATCTGTCTATCTCCTCATTTGAATTCCATGCTGTCACAGTCACTAGCCCATTTAAGCTTAATATCCTTGTCATCTATCGCCCTCCAGGTTCCCTTGGAGAGTTCATCAATGAGCTTGACGCCTTGATAAGTTCCTTTCCTGAGGATGGCTCACCCCTCACAGTTTTGGGGGATTTCAACCTCCCTATGTCCACATTTGACTCATTTCTCTCTGCCTCCTTCTTTCCACTCCTCTCCTCTTTTGACCTCACCCTCTCACCGTCCCCCCCTACTCACAAGGCAGGCAATACGCTTGACCTCATCTTCACTAGATGCTGCTCCTCTACTAATCTCACTGCAACTCCCCTCCATGTCTCCGACCACTACTTTGTTTCCTTTTCTCTCTCGCTCTCCTCCCACACTACTCACTCTGCCCCTACACAGATGGTAATGCGCCGCCGCAACCTTCGCTCTCTCTCTCCCACTACTCTCTCCTCTTCCATCCTATCATCTCTTCCCTCTGCTCAATCCTTCTCCCTCCAATCTCCTGATTCTGCCTCCTCAACCCTCCTCTCCTCCCTTTCTGCATCCTTTGACTCTCTGTGTCCCCTATCCTCCCGGCCGGCTCGGTCCTCCCCTCCAGCTCCGTGGCTTGATGACTCATTGCGAGCTCACAGAACAGAGCTCCGGGCAGCGGAGCGGAAATGGAAGAAAACTAAACTCCCTGCCGACCTGGCATCTTTTCACTCCCTCCTCTCTACATTTTCTTCATCTGTTTCTGCTGCTAAGGCCACCTTCTACCACTCTAAATTCCAAGCATCTGCCTCTAACCCTAGGAAGCTCTTTGCCACATTTTCCTCCCTCCTGAATCCTCCCCCCCCCCCCCCCCCCCCCCCTCCTCTCTCTCTGTGGATGACTTCGTCAACCACTTTGAAAAGAAGGTTGACGACATCCGATCCTCGTTTGTTAAGTCTAATGACACTGCTGGTCCTGCTCACACTGCCCTACCCTATGCTTTGACTTCTTTCTCCCCTCTCTCTCCAGATAAAATCCTGCGACTTGTGACTGCAGGCCGCCCAACAACCTGCCCGCTTGACCCCATCCCCTCCTCCCTTCTCCAGACCATCTCCGGTGACCTTCTCCCCTACCTCACCTCGCTGATCAACTCATCCTTGACCGCTGGCCATGTCCCTTCCGTCTTCAAGAGAGCGAGAGTTGCTCCCCTTCTCAAAAAACCAACACTCGACCCCACTGATGTCAACAACTACAGACCAGTATCCCTTCTTTCTTTTCTTTCCAAAACTATTGAGCGTGCCGTCTTTAGCCAACTCTCTTGCTATCTCTCTCAGAATGACCTTCTTGATCCAAACCAATCAGGTTTCAGGACTGGTCATTCAACTGAGACTGCTCTTCTCTGTGTCACGGAGACTCTCCGCACTGCTAAAGCTAACTCTCTCTCCTCTGCTCTTGTCCTTCTAGACCTGTCTGCTGCCTTTGATACTGTGAACCATCAGATCCTCCTCTCCACCCTCTCCGAGCTGGGCATCTCCGGCGCGGCTCACTCCTGGATTGCGTCCTACCTGACCGGTCGCTCCTACCAAGTGGCGTGGCGAGAAGCTGTCTCCGCACCACGTGCTCTCACCACTGGTGTCCCCCAGGGCTCAGTTCTAGGCCCTCTCCTTTTCTCCCTATACACCAAGTCACTTGGCTCTGTCATATCCTCACATGGTCTCTCCTATCATTGCTACGCTGACGATACACAACTAATCTTCTCCTTTCCCCCTTCTGATAACCAGGTGGCGAATCGCATCTCTGCATGTCTGGCAGACATATCAGTATGGATGACGGATCACCACCTCAAGCTGAACCCTGGCAAGACGGAGCTGCTCTTCCTCCCGGGGAAGGACTGCCCGTTCCATGATCTCGCCATCACGGTTGACAACTCCGCTGTGTCCTCCTCCCAGAGTGCGAAGAGCCTAGGCGTGACCCTGGACAACACCCTGTCGTTCTCCGCCAACATCAAGGCGGTGACCCGCTCCTGCAGGTTCATGCTCTACAACATTCGGAGAGTACGACCCTGCCTTACACAGGAAGCGGCACAGGTCCTAATCCAGGCACTTGTCATCTCCCGTCTGGACTACTGCAACTCGCTGTTGGCTGGCCTCCCTGCCTGTGCCATTAAACCCCTACAACTCATCCAGAATGCCGCAGCCCGTCTGGTGTTCAACCTTCCCAAGTTCTCTCACGTCACCCCCCTCCTCCGCACACTCCACTGGCTTCCAGTTGAAGCTCGCATCCGCTACAAGACCATGGTGCTTGCCTATGGAGCAGTGAGGGGAACGGCACCTCTGTACCTTCAGGCTCTGATCAGTCCCTACACCCAAACGAGGGCATTGCGTTCATCCACCTCTGGCCTGCTGGCTCCCCTTCCTCTGCGGAAGCATAGTTCCCGCTCAGCCCAGTCAAAACTGTTCGCTGCTCTGGCACCCCAATGGTGGAACAAGCTCCCTCACGACGCCAGGACAGCGGAGTCACTCACCACCTTCCGGAGACATTTGAAACCCCACCTCTTTAAGGAATACCTGGGATAGGATAAAGTAATCCTTCTACCCCCCCAAATTGTAAAGTGGTTATCCCACTGGCTATAGGGTGAACGCACCAATTTGTGAGTCGCTCTGGCTAAGAGCGTCTGCTAAATGACGTTAATGTGCCCTTGAGCAAGGCACTTAACCCTAATTGCTCCTGTAAGTCGCTCTGGATAAGAGCGTCTGCTAAATGACTAAAATGTAATGTAAATGTAAGTTGAAGTGGATGTGTCCGAGGCTGGGATCGGTGCTGTACTGTCTCAGCGCTCGGGTATGCCACCAAAACTCTGCCCCTGTGCTTTCGTTTCTAAGAAGCTCAGTCCGGCGGAGCGCAATTATGACATGGGGGACAGGGAGCTGTTAGCTGTGGTTCAAGCCCTGAAGGTGTTGAGGCATTGGCTTGAGGGGGCTAAACACCCTTTTCTCATTTTGACTGACCATCGCAACCTGGAGTACATCCGGGCAGCGAGGAGGCTGAACCCTCGCCAGGCAAGGTGGGCTATGTTTTTTACCCGATTTGTATTTAAGCTCACCTATAGACCAGGGTCATAGAACGCTAAGGCAGACGCCCTGTCCCGACTATATGACACAGAGGAGAGGTCCATTGAGCCCACTCCCATACTTCCGGAGTCTTGTCTGGTGGCACCGGTGGTGTGGGAGGTTGATGCGGACATCGAGCGGGCGTTACGTACCGATCCTACTCCCCCACAGTGTCCAGAGGGTCGGAAGTACGTGCCGCTCAAGGTTCGTGATCGATTGATATATTGGGCTCACATGTCACCCTCTTCTGGGCATCCTGGTATTGGTCGGACAGTGCACTGCCTTAGTGGGAAGTACTGGTGGCCCACTTTAGCTAAGGATGTGAGGGTTTATGTTTCCTCCTGCTCGGTGTGCGCCCAGTGTAAGGCTTCTAGACACCTGCCCAGAGGGAAGTTACAACCCCTACCCGTTCCACAACGGCCGTGGTCTCACCTATCGGTGGATTTTGTCACGGACCTTCCCCCCTCCCAAGGGAACACGACGATCTTGGTCGTTGTGGATCGGTTTTCGAAGGCCTGCCGTCTCATTCCTATGCCAGGTCTCCCTACAGCCCTACAAACTGCTGACGCCCTGTTTACACACGTCTTTCGGCACTACAGGGTACCTGAGGATATAGTGTCTGATCGGGGTCCCCAGTTCACCTCTAGAGTCTGGAGGGCGTTTATGGAACGTCTGGGGGTCTCGATTAGCCTTACTTCAGGTTTTCACCCCGAGAGTAATGGGCAGGTGGAGAGAGTGAACCAGGATGTGGGTAGGTTTCTGAGGTCCTATTGCCAGGACCGGCAGGGGGAGTGGTCGGGATATATCCCCTGGGCAGAGATAGCCCAAAACTCACTCCGCCACTCCTCAACTAACCTTACGCCTTTTCAGTGTGTGCTAGGTTATCAGCCGGTCATAGCACATTGGCATCGGAGCCAGATCGAAGCCCCTGCGGTGGACGAGTGGTTTCGGTGCTCGGAAGAAACCTGGAACGCTGCGCATGTCCATCTGCAGCGGGCTATCAGGTGGCAAAAGGCAAGCGCCGATCGCCACCGCAGTGAGGCTCCAGTGTATGCACCGGGAGATCGGGTCTGGCTCTCGACCCGAAACCTGCCCCTTCGCCTGCCCTGCCGGAAGCTGGGTCGGCGGTTTGTGGGGCCATTTAAAGTCCTGAGTTGATTGAAAGAGGTATGTTATAGGGTACAACTGCCCATTAATTACCGCATTAACCCCTCGTTCCATGTGTCTCTCCTCAGGCCGGTAGTAGCTGGTCCACTCCAGGAGAGTGAGGTACGAGAGGCTCCTCCGCCCCCACTGGACATCGAGGGGGCTCCGGCGTACTCAGTCCGTTCCATCTTGGATTCGAGGCATCGGATGGGGGGCCTGCAGTATCTCGTGGAGTGGGAGGGGTACGGTCCGGAGGAACGGTGCTGGGTCCCTAGGAGGGACATCCTAGATCCCTCCATGTTGAGAGATTTCCACCGGAGTCATCCGACTCGCCCTGCTCCGCGTCCTCCTGGCCGTCCCCGAGGCCGGGGTCGGCGTACGGCTGGAGCCGCGCGTCAAGGGGGGGGGTACTGTCACGGATTCAGCCGAGGCTGCTCATCCTCCTTGCTCGGGCAGGCTTCAGCGTTCGTCGTCCCGGAGTACTAGCTGCTACCGATCTATGTTTCGGTGTTTGTCTTGTTTGGTCTTTATTGTTTACACCTGTTTCCCATTATGTTGCATTGTATTTCCTTTATAACCCCCTGTCTCTCATTGGTTATTGTGTGTGATTGTTTTTCGTTAGGTCGGCAGTAGCTGTGTTGTGCGAGTTATTGTTCCTCCCTGTTAGGAGGTTTTGGGTTTTTGTACTTTGATTACTGTGTACAGTAAAATACGTCTCCCAGTAGCTCGGTGTCCTGCGCTTGACTTCGTTTACCGCATACACGTCATCCTGACAACAGGGTAAGGAAACCAACGTGTCATTTTGTCATTTTGGTAAACCATCCCTTTAAGTGTTGGATATAATAGTCTTTAGCACTGTAAATATTGTAAACATGTATGTACATTCAGATTTTTATAGAACTGTCAATGCACACTTGGTTTTATCCACATACAATAGTTTATAAAATTATATGATGACGGTGAGAACAATCTGCACTTATCAACATAGGGTTAGGTTAGGGTTAGGTTAGGGTTAGGGTTAGGGTTACAGTGTAGCAGCAGCAGCAGAAGTAGGGTTAGGTTAGGGTTAGGTTAGGTTAGGTTAGGGTCAGGGTTACAGTGCAGCAGCAGAAATAGGGTTAGGGTTAGGGTAGGAGTGGTTAACAGCAGAGATGGGCTAGGGTTAGGGTTAGGGTTAGGTTAGGGTTAGGGTTACAGTACAGCAGCAGAAGTAGGGTTAGGTTAGGGTTAGGGTTAGGGTTAGGGTTAGGGTTAGGGTTAGGAGTGGTTAACAGCAGAGATGGGTTAGGGTTAGGGTTAGGGTTAGGGTTAGAATTAGGGTTAGGGTAGGGTTAGGGTTAGGGTTAGGGTTAGGGTTAGGGTTAGGGTTGGAGTGGTTAACAGCAGAGCTGAGCCTGGTGATAATATAATGTAATATATGCCAATTAAGAAAAGCTTTTATCCAAAGCGACTTACAGTCATGTGTGCATAAATGTTTAGTATCAAACCCACAATCCTTTGCTTAGTAAGCGCCATTATCTACCAATTGAGCTACATAGCTCTGTATTACCCCTCATTATCCTTAATCACAGTGCATGCACACTTGGTCCAGTCTAAAGAAGTCCTATCACATGTCAATGATGGTACGGTCTGTGTCTATACACAAAAAGTATTGCGAGGACTTCTATTCAAAAGCTTGCATTATCAACGGATACCTCATTGTTATAAGCAACACAGATATTCAAGGGGATATGAGTCCAGATCCTAGACTCCAGAAAGGGGTTTTGTTATGCCTCCCTCCCAGCAGTACTGAGGGCACCACTGGCAGGCAGACAGGAAAACAACAGCGAGGAGAGAGAGAGGAGAGAGTGAGAGGAGATGAGAGAGAGAGGAGAGAGAGACATCATTCAAACAACATAATTATATTTTAACTGCCTGTGGAAATTAGGCATAAACAGTAGCAACAACAATTACTGCATCTAACCCACAGGAGAATCAGTCCAAACATAATACCTCAGTGTGCAAATCATTTACCACAACCCTCCATTCCGCCACAGGACTGGCCCTCCACTGTCCCAGCACCAGTCAGGAGTGTGTGTGCTTGTGTCAGTGTGTGTGTGTGTCAGTGTGTGTGTGCGTGTGTGTGTGTGAGGTTAGAGAGGCCAAACAGTCCCTGATCTGCTCTCCAATAGGTTATTGATGATGTTCAGCATCCTGGTCAATAGACAGGGAGGTTAAAGTGGTCCGTCCCTCCAAAGTCTGTCTGTATCACCTTCCATCTGGTTCTATGTCTCACTCTCTCTCTCTCTCTCTCTCTCTCTCTCTCTCTCTCTCTCTCTCTCTCTCTCTCTCTCTCTCTCTCTCTCTCTCTCTCTCTCTCTCTCTCTCTCTCTCTCTCTCTCTCTCTCTCTCTCTCCCTATTAACCCTCAGGACTTGAGATAGACAGGCTGAATTATACTAATTTAGAAAAAGAAAATAGAAAACTCACAGCAAAGAACATTCTGTACCACACTGCCATAGTGTCACAGTTTAGACTAACATTCTGCACCACACTGCCATAGTGTCACAGTTTAGACTAACATTCTGTACCACACTGCCATAGTGTCACAATTTAGACTAACATTCTGCACCACACTGCCATAGTGTCACAATTTAGACTAACATTCTGCACCACACTGCCATAGTGTCACAGTTTAGACTAACATTCTGTACCACACTGCCATAGTGTCAGAGTTTAGACTAACATTCTGTACCACACTGCCATAGTGTCACAATTTAGACTAACATTCTGTACCACACTGCCATAGTGTCACAGTTTAGACTAACATTCTGCACCACACTGCCATAGTGTCAGAGTTTAGACTAACATTCTGCACCACACTGCCATAGTGTCATAATTTAGACTAACATTCTGTACCACACTGCCATAGTGTCACAATGTAGACTAACATTCTGTACCACACTGCCATAGTTTCAACGTTTAGACTAACATTCTGCAACACACTGCCATAGTGTCACAGTTTAGACTAACATTCTGTACCACACTGCCATAGTGTCAACGTTTAAACTAACATTCTGCAACACACTGCCATAGTGTCACAGTTTAGACTAAGATTCTGCACCACACTGCCATAGTGTCACAGTTTAGACTAACATTCTGCACCACACTGCCATAGTGTCACAATTTAGACTAACATTCTGTACCACACTGCCATAGTGTCAACGTTTAGACAAACATTCTGCAACACACTGCCATAGTGTCACAGTTTAGACTAACATTCTGTACCACACTGCCATAGTGTCAACGTTTAGACAAACATTCTGCAACACACTGCCATAGTGTCACAGTTTAGACTGACATTCTGCACCACACTGCCATAGTGTCAACGTTTAGACAAACATTCTGTACCACACTGCCATAGTGTCAACGTTTAGACAAACATTCTGCAACACACTGCCATAGTGTCACAATTTAGACTAACATTGTGCACCACACTGCCATAGTGTCACAGTTTAGACTAACGTTCTGTACCACACTGCCATAGTGTCACAGTTTAGACTAACATTCTGTACCACACTGCCATAGTGTCACAATTTAGACTAACATTCGGTACCACACTGCCATAGTGTCAACGTTTAGACTAACATTCTGCAACACACTGCCATAGTGTCACAGTTTAGACTAACATTCTGTACCACACTGCCATAGTGTCACAGTTTAGACTAACATTCTGTACCACACTGCCATAGTGTCAACGTTTAGACAAACATTCTGCAACACACTGCCATAGTGTCACAATTTAGACTAACATTCTGTACCACACTGCCATAGTGTCACAATTTAGACTAACATTCTGTACCACACTGCCATAGTGTCAACGTTTAGACAAACATTCTGCAACACACTGCCATAGTGTCACAATTTAGACTAACATTCTGTACCACACTGCCATAGTGTCACAATTTAGACTAACATTCTGTACCACACTGCCATAGTGTCACAATTTAGACTAACATTCTGTACCACACTGCCATAGTGTACTACACTGCCATAGTGTCACAGTTTAGACTAACATTCTGTATCACACCGCCATAGTGTCACAGTTTAGACTAACATTCTGCACCACACTGCCATAGTGTCACAGTTTAGACTAACATTCTGCACCACACTGCCATGGTGTCACAGCTTAGACTAACATTCTGCAACACACTGCCATAGTGTCACTGTTTCGACTAACATTTTGCACCACACTGCCATAGTGTCACAGTTTAGACTAACATTCTGCACCACACTGCCATAATGTCACAGTTTAGACTAACATTCTGCACCACACTGCCATAGTGTCACTGTTTCGACTAACATTTTGCACCACACTGCCATAATGTCACAGTTTAGACTAACATTTTGCACCACACTGCCATAATGTCACAGTTTAGACTAACATTCTGCACCACACTGCCATAGTGTCACTGTTTCGACTAACATTCTGTACCACACTGCCATAATGTCACAGTTTAGACTAACATTTTGCACCACACTGCCATAATGTCACAGTTTAGACTAACATTCTGCACCACACTGCCATAGTGTCACTGTTTCGACTAACATTCTGCACCACACTGCCACAGTTTAGACGAAAAGCTGTGCGTATGTTAATTTGTGTGTGAATGTGTGTTTGTGCGCTTGTGTGTGTGCTCTTGTGTGTTTGTTCACCGACATCAAATCTCTCTTCCACTATGAGGTCCTGATACACCTGCTCTCCCTCTGTGTAACCAACCCAAGGTCAATCAATCAGACTGAGTGGAGCAGAGGAGCACACAACTGACAGAGAATATCCTATCTCCATATATGATATTAAGGACATGTGTATTGTGACGGCCCTGAATATTTCTGAACCGTCTCAAGGCTTCTCCTTCTAATAGGGCGCTTCCCCTTTAATTCCCCATTAAATAGCCAGCATCAGCTGCGCAAAAGGGGAGTGGTGATTGAGACCTGAATGAGGATGTGTACTACCTTCAGTTCATGAAGCTTCGCGATTACGTTTGTTTTGTTGCCTTACAGTGTGTTTTGTGGCCTTAAAGCGAGTTTACCCAGGATTGGATCCACTCTGTGCGTCTGTGGACTACAACTCTCCGTTGGTTTTCGTGGCCTTTCCTCCGCTGGAGGGCTGTTGGCGGATTGTCTGACTGACCGACTGACTACAACTTTTTGTATACGGTATTTCATTTGTTTGGGGTGATGTATACTGTGATTTATGTAGTTGTGAGGACGTATTATTCTTTGGGTAGTCTTTGATACGCTTTATAGTTGTGTTACAAAATAAGTGTTATTTTGAGTGTATGAATATACTGGGTTTATGCTACGGACAAGCGTTGCGGGACTAAGGGCACTTGAGCCACGGAACTTATTTACCGGGCTGGACTCTTTTTATGCCCGAGGTACAGGACATTTCTAAATGAACATAAGTGCATTGATTTGTTATATTGTTGTGTGTGGGTGGGTGTGATCATTTATGTTGTGAATACAACCAAGCAAAAGAATACACTTGTTTGAAGTTCTTTCCAAGGTTTTAAGGGGTTTATGAAAAGTATATTTCCATCTTGACTTTTACATAAGTCCTTTGTATTGGTGTGACTTGACGGACCAGATGGGACTCATTCCCTCCCGAACTAAAAGGAGAAACCCATGCTTTCTCTGGTAGGCACAACCTACCTGGCACCCCTATAAATACCTCAAGTCAAAACCGTTACATAAAAAATGGCACCCGAACAGGGACCTCAACATTGAGAACTAACCAAAGCAAATCTTTTGAGTGGAATTAAAATAATGGATTCACTACAAGAAAATGTGCTCATCCATAGCCTACCTGTCAATGGGAATACACAGGGCCATTCTGACTACCGAGCCAACAATACAAATCATAATGTGAATGGAAATAATGGAGTTGATGTGGGCCAGAGCCCTGGGAATCTAAATGCTCAGTCTGGACCACAGGCCACAGGTCTAACTAGTAACTCACTTATTGACATGGATCTGTGTGAAGGTACTGAGCTAGCCCTCCCTCTGACGCCCAATCTTCCTCCATTGTCTGGTTTATCTCCAGAGGTTGTAGTCTTACAACTTCAAGGTGACATCCTTGATATTCGTAAGACTCAACAACATCTCCAAACTCTAATCCATCATAAATTCAAATGTCTGAGTGTAGAGCAACAACAGAGTGCCATGGAATTCAGAAACTCACTGAGTACTCTAACTCACACTCTGACAGAGCTCAGTGAGAGTGGAAGACAGGAAATTACTGGTGCCATGGACAGGCAGTTTGACTACCAACAAAGCCAACTCACTGCCACTCTCCAGTGGCGCCTGCAACATCATCACACTGAGGTCCTCAAGGACGTCAATTCTGTATTTTCTCCCCTGGTTAACACTGTAGACCACTTGCAGACAGCGCTCTCTAATTGTGTTAAAATGTTGGATGATGTGTCTGTTGACATGGCCTCCATTAGGCACAACTCCTTGCACAGAGCTTCTCTTGTGTCCACTTCTGTTCAGACCACTGAGGGCCAAGCGGGCACCTCAGAACAGCCAAGACAAGGCCATGCTGAAGCCACCCCTTGCAGGATGCAATCCACCATGCATCCTGGTGTTCATTTTCATGGTCCCATAACTCCCTCACCCTCTACTTCCTCAATCCCTCCTAGCTCTTTTGTTCATGGTGATTTGAGTAGACGTCATGTGGGAGCGATGCCCATTAAATTGCAATTTCCCACCTTTGGGAAAAAGGATGACAGTCCTGATCCGCTAATGTATCTGGAAAGATGTCATGACTTTCTTGCCCTCAATCCCCTGGCTGACGAAGAACTCCTTGCCACATTGAGGAATGTGTTGCATGGGACAGCTCGAGACTGGTGGGATGTGGCACGTCTCACCACTACCTCCTGGGCTGACTTTGAGGCCAAGTTTTCCTCTGCATTTCTGTCTGAGGACTACACAGATGAGCTGGCAGACAGAGTCAGGAATCGAGTGCAAAGGGAGAATGAGAATATCCGTGACTTTGCATACGGTTACCACTCCCTGTGCAGAAGGTGGAAACCTGGCATTGAGGAGGAAGAGGTCATTAAGTTGATCTTGAAGAACATCAACCCACTACTAGCCAGTCAACTCAGAGAAAGAGTCACCACTGTCGATGGACTGGTTCGCCTGGGACAGCAGTTCGAGAAGGACAGAGAATGCCAACAGCAATATGAACAGAGAAAGAAACAGACACCCAGACAGTTACCCAAGCCAGATCATCAACCACAGCCAGAGTCTCCAGCCAAGACCCCTCCCATGTTCTGTTGGAGATGTAGCCAAAAGGGACATTCTTCAGCTACATGTCCAAGACCGTATCAAGTAAACCCTTCCAGAAACCACAAATCACAACAGGCCAACACCCCTAACACACTTCGCAGGAACGACCATCCTACTCTGGGTGCTTTGACCAGAGCTGAAACCTCAAGAGTCACTGCCTACACCCCCCCGCCGACATCCCCTTCCTTTCAGTTAATACCACACCAGCTGGTGTTACCCCTGTCCATAGGCCCATGGACAGGAAGAGCCATCCTGGACACCGGGTCATCCTACACACTGCTCAATGAGAAACTGTGGAAGGAGGTTGAAGGTCCAAAATACAACTTGAAGCCGTGGACAGAAGGTCCACTGTATCTGGCTGACGGTGAGGCTAAACGACCACTTGGATGGAGTGAGGTGGAGTTCCGCCTGTGTAACCGCTCCTATATGATTCCTTCGGTTATCCTACAAACCAAGAACCTTGCTTTTCCTGTCGTGTTGGGAATTGATTTCATGTACTTCAGTGGTGTCCAGATTGATATCGCACACAATTGCTACTGGTTTCCAAACAATCCGAGCAAGAAGCATTTCTTCCAATCAGAAGTTACAAAGTTACATGATTGGGGTCTAAATGTGGCAGTCTTCTCTGCCGTTGCTACGGTACCACTAACCCTGGATAATCCTTCTGAGGATCTCCTTTTACAGGCTGTAAGAAGAGCTCAGCTGGAACAGCCAGAGGAGTTAAGGCTGTTGGAACAGTTGCAGAATAATGCCGATGTGTGTACTTCAAAGTTAGGACGCACCGGACTCCTGAAGCACAAAATATTCCTTACACAGGAAATGCCGATCAAGCAAAAGCCATATCGTTTGTCCCCAGCGAAGCTAATCATCCAAAAGGGACTCATTAATGATATGTTGACACAAGATATAATAGAACGTTCCTCCTCTCCCTGGGCTGCTCCTGTTGTCCTCATTCCAAAAAAGACCGGTGGTCTTAGATTTTGTGTGGACTATAGGAAGACCAACAATGTTTCCCAGACTGATGCCTATCCTCTTCCCACCATCCACGAGATCCTGGAGTCATTGTCTGGCGCGGTTGTGTTCACTACCCTTGACCTCAATAGTGGCTATTGGCAGGTTGAGATGGACCAGGAAAGCAAGGACAAGACTGCTTTTGTCTGTGCTGAGGGCTTGTTTTCCTTTAAGGTGATGCCTTTTGGATTAAAGAATGCACCTGCCACTTTCCAAAGACTCATGGAGATTGCGTTAGGTGGGCTCAAAGGGAAGATATGTTTCGTCTACCTGGACGATATAATTATCTACTCCCAGAACAGAGAGCAACACTTTCAAGACCTTCAAGCAGTGTTGGACAAGCTAAGAGAAGCTGGTCTGACAGTGAACATGAAGAAGAGCAACTTCTGCCAAACCTCCCTGAAGTTCCTTGGCCATATTGTGTCTTGTGATGGTATTCATGTGGATCCTGAAAAGACCAAGGCTGTACAAGACTTCCCTGTGCCAACCACACTCAAGGCCCTTCAACGGTTCCTTGGGATGGCTGGATGGTACCATCGGTTTGTGTGGAACTTCTCCCAGGTGGCAGAACCCCTCAACGGGTTGAAGCGAAAAGGAGCGAAATTCCGATGGACGGCAGAGTGCCAGAACTCCTTTGAAACCCTGAAACGACACCTCGTCACCCCTCCCATTTTGGGTCATCCCAACTTTGATTTCCCTTTTGTTGTTTACACTGATGCAAGTGATGTTGGACTTGGTGCTGTCCTAGTCCAACAGACTGGACTTGGTACTGAAGAAGTGCTAGCGTTCGCCAGTCGGACATTGAATGGAGCAGAACGGAACTACTCCACAACCGAGCAAGAGTGCCTTGCAGTGGTCTGGGCTTTGGAAAAGTGGAGGTACTACCTGGAGGGAAGACACTTCACTGTGGTCACTGACCATTCCTCCCTTGTGTGGGTGTTCAAGACCAACAAACCAAGCACCAGGCTCATCAGATGGGCTCTACGGTTGCAAGAGTTCACCTTTGCAGTAGAATACAGGAAAGGAAAATACAACACTGTTCCAGATGCCTTATCCAGAGCTCCTGCTTGTGGTAATGGTGGCCCTCATCTTACATGTGCTACTGTCCTGTCTAGCAGTCGAGACTCACCCAAAACTGACTTTCCCATCTCTGATGAGGTCATTTGGAAAGCCCAACAGGATGATCCCGAAGTACAGGCTTTGTACCAGACTATCCTGGAAGATGAAGAAAAGATGGTCAACCCTACCACAAAGCTGACCATCATTGAAGACAAAGTCTACCGAGTTGTACAACTACCTCACAGAACACTCTACCAAATGTACATACCTGAAACTCTACGCCTTCAACTGCTTCAACATTTCCATGAAGACCCATTAGCTGGTCATTTGGGCAGGTTCAAAACCTACAAACGTTTGCAAGCATTACTGTACTGGCCGCATCTGAGCATGGATGTGAAATCACATATCCGAAAATGTCAGGTTTGTCAAATGTACAAACCAGAAGGTAGAAAACCTGCTGGCAAGTTGCAGCAAACTGTGGTTACCCGACCTTGGGAAATGTTAGGAGTGGATTTGATGGGTCCATTTCCTAGAAGCTCCAATCAGAATGTGTACATGCTTGTTTTTGTTGATTACTATTCCAAGTGGGTTGAGCTCTTTGCCCTGCGTCAGGCCACAGCGAGGACCGTCTCTAACATCCTTACGAGAGAGATCCTGACTCGCTGGGGAGTGCCTGATTACATTCTGTCTGATCGAGGTTCCCAATTTGTCTCTGATCTCTTTGGAGAGACCTGCCAAAGGTGGAACCTGAGACAGAAGTTGACCACAGCCTATCACCCACAGACCAACCTCACTGAGAGAG
The DNA here is from genome assembly GCF_964263955.1 of Coregonus lavaretus. Classification (NCBI taxonomy): domain Eukaryota; kingdom Metazoa; phylum Chordata; class Actinopteri; order Salmoniformes; family Salmonidae; genus Coregonus; species Coregonus lavaretus. The sequence goes on from NW_028158067.1 coordinate 45,032, forward strand.
TAAATCGAACCTTGAAGACCATGGTTGCTTCCTATGTAGGGACCCAGCACAAACACTGGGACAAGCACCTTCACGAGTTTCGATTTGCCCTGAATTCTGCTGTGCAAGAGTCCACTGGAGTCACACCTGCAGAGCTGAACCTAAGTCGTCTCCTCCGAGGACCCTTGGATATGGTGCTACAGCCCCAGCAGCTTACTCCAGACGCGGCTTGCTATGACCAGGTAGTCCATCTCCACGACTTGAGAGCTCTTGTCTCAAGGAACATGATCCAGGCTCGACTCAAGCAGAAGAGAAATTATGATAAGAACAGACGAGACCTGCAGTTCCAGCTTCGTGATCGGGTGTGGCTTCGCTCTCATCCTTACTCGAAAGCTGAACAATTCTTCTCGGCCAAGCTCGCTCCTAAATGGCAAGGACCATATAGGATTGTGGAGCAGGTGGGCCCTTTGAACTACCGAGTGGTGAAAGAGGACACAGGTGAAGATATGCGCGTTGTCCATGTCTCACGGCTTAATGCCTGTGACCCCTCAGCTGAGGAGCGTGAGCGCCAAAAAGTAATGAATATTTTTGTAGAGGAAAGTGATGAGGAGACCTTTCTCGGTTTCCCCGACCAAGATCTGCCTTCCCGGGCAATGGTCGGCTTTTTCCAGGGGAGGGGGTGTGTGACGGCCCTGAATATTTCTGAACCGTCTCAAGGCTTCTCCTTCTAATAGGGCGCTTCCCCTTTAATTCCCCATTAAATAGCCAGCATCAGCTGCGCAAAAGGGGAGTGGTGATTGAGACCTGAATGAGGATGTGTACTACCTTCAGTTCATGAAGCTTCGCGATTACGTTTGTTTTGTTGCCTTACAGTGTGTTTTGTGGCCTTAAAGCGAGTTTACCCAGGATTGGATCCACTCTGTGCGTCTGTGGACTACAACTCTCCGTTGGTTTTCGTGGCCTTTCCTCCGCTGGAGGGCTGTTGGCGGATTGTCTGACTGACCGACTGACTACAACTTTTTGTATACGGTATTTCATTTGTTTGGGGTGATGTATACTGTGATTTATGTAGTTGTGAGGACGTATTATTCTTTGGGTAGTCTTTGATACGCTTTATAGTTGTGTTACAAAATAAGTGTTATTTTGAGTGTATGAATATACTGGGTTTATGCTACGGACAAGCGTTGCGGGACTAAGGGCACTTGAGCCACGGAACTTATTTACCGGGCTGGACTCTTTTTATGCCCGAGGTACAGGACATTTCTAAATGAACATAAGTGCATTGATTTGTTATATTGTTGTGTGTGGGTGGGTGTGATCATTTATGTTGTGAATACAACCAAGCAAAAGAATACACTTGTTTGAAGTTCTTTCCAAGGTTTTAAGGGGTTTATGAAAAGTATATTTCCATCTTGACTTTTACATAAGTCCTTTGTATTGGTGTGACTTGACGGACCAGATGGGACTCATTCCCTCCCGAACTAAAAGGAGAAACCCATGCTTTCTCTGGTAGGCACAACCTACCTGGCACCCCTATAAATACCTCAAGTCAAAACCGTTACAGTATCTGAAGCATATCTACTCCTTAGATCTAATAAAATGTCAGATATCCAGAAATATTTATCTAAAGATATCCCTTGATATTGAGCCTTTTCACCCAGGTTATCACTGCTGCTCAAGGCCTTCTATCACGCTACACAAGTCCTCTACACTACAACTCTCAACATCAGTCTCTTAGACAGGTAGCTACATGAAAACTTGTTCTCCATAGAAGTATTTTATTTTCCTCTATCTAGTACCCAAAATGTCATGTTTTTAATATATTTTCACAAAAATATAACTGTCTTCATCGTGATTCCCTAAGCTGAGAACATTGTGATTATGAAGCAAGAGATTGTTTTGCAGTCTGTGATATGGCTATATGATATGGCTATATGATATGGCTATATGATATGGTTATATGATATGGCTATATGATATGGTTATATGACATGGCTATATGATATGGTTATATGATATGGCTATATGATATGGCTATATGATATGGCTATATGATATGGTTATATGATATGACTATATGATATGGTTATATGATATGGTTATATGATATGGTTATATGATATGGCTATATGATATAGTTATATGATATGGTTATATGATATGGCTATATGATATGGTCATATGATATGGCTATATGATATGGTTATATGATATGGCTATATGATATGGTTATATTATATGGTTATATGATATGGCTATATGATATGGTTATATGATATGGTTATATGATATGGTTATATGATATGGCTATATGATATGGTTATATGATATGGTTATATGATATGGTTATATGAACACTAGTTTGTGTTTATATGTCTGTCTGCACAGTATGTTTTGTCATCATGGCCTATGTTAATGGTTTTTAAACCTCTCCTCGGGAACTCCAGCACTTCCATGTATTTGATCTATTCAGAGCTAGCACACCCGAATAAACTTGTCAACTAATCATCAAGCCCTTGACAATATGACTCAGGTGTGGTAGCTCAGGGCTACAACAAAATTGGTGAAAGTCTGGGAGTCCCAGAAGAGAGGTTTGAAAAAGCCTGGCTTATATTATGTTGGGTGATTGTAGAGAGCAATAGTTGTTGATCATGGTTCTTCTGATCATAGTGAAGCAGAGGGTAAAGGTCTGAGAGAATAGATGAGCTGGAGAGTGCTGTACGGTAGAGTACGGTGTAGATAGCTAGGAGAGGGCTGTACGGTAGAGTACGGTGTAGATAGCTAGGAGAGGGCTGTACGGTAGAGTACGGTGTAGATAGCTAGGAGAGGGCTATACGGTAGAGTATGGTGTAGATAGCTAGGAGAGGGCTGTACAGTAGAGTACTGTGTAGATAGCTAGGAGAGGGGGGCTGTACAGTAGAATACGGTGTAGATAGCTAGGAGAGGGCTGTACAGTAGAATAAGGTGTAGATAGCTAGGAGAGGGCTGTACAGTAGAGTACAGTGTAGATTACCTAGGAGAGGGCTATACAGTAGAGTACGGTGTAGATAGCTAGGAGAGGGCTGTACGGTAGAGTATGGTGTAGATAGCTAGGAGAGGGCTTACGGTAGAGTACGGTGTAGATAGCTAGGAGAGGGCTGTACAGTAGAGTATGTGTAGATAGCTAGGAGAGGGCTGTATGGTAGAGAGAGAGAGAGAGAGAGAGAGAGAGAGAGAGAGAGAGAGAGAGAGAGAGAGAGAGAGAGAGAGAGAGAGAGAGAGGAGAGAGAGAGAGAGAGAGAGAGAGAGAGAGAGAGAGAGAGAGAGAGAGAGAGAGGAGAGAGAGAGAGAGAGAGATGAGAGAGAGAGAGAGAGAGAGAGAGAGAGAGAGAGAGAGAGAGAGAGAGAGAGAGAGAGAGAGAGAGAGAGAGAGAGAGAGAGAGAGAGAGAGAGAGAGAGAGAGAGGAGAGAGAGAGAGAGAGAGAGAGAGAGAGAGAGAGAGGAGAGAGAGAGTGAGAGAGAGAGAGAGAGAGAAGAGAAGAGAGAGAGAGAAGGAGGGAGAGAGAGAGAGAGAGAGAGACAGAGGCTAGGGACCAGGGAGATCAGGGAGGAATGTCATCCTCTGGCCTGGTATCAAAGCGGCCCAGACAAATCTCACTGTCCTCCAGACAAACCTTACTGTCCTCCATGAGAAACCTTACTGTCCTCCAGACAACCTTACTGTCCTCCAGACAAACCTTACTGTCCTCCAGACTGTCCTCCAGACAAACCTTACTGTCCTCCAGACAAACCTCACTGTCCTCCATGTAATACAATCATACCACGCTGCTTCTCTAGGGAGCTGCACTGTTGTAAATCGGATTATACCACTCTGTTATTTCACCAGAGATAGAGGCAGCGAAGGAGGAGCGAGAGAGAGAGAGAGGGCAAGGGAGAGGGAGGGAAGGAGGAGAGAGATAAACAGAGGGCAAGGGAGAGGGAGGGAAGGGGGAGAGAGAGAGACAGAGGGCAAGGGAGAGAGAGGGAAGGAGGATAGAGATAGAGAGCAAGGGAGAGGGAGGGAAAGAGGAGAGAGAGAATGCAAAGAGACAAAAACCAGAAAGTGATAGGGAGAACAGTTTAACTCAGCAGCCATTCCCGAACCGCTAGGATTTGGGATCACAAATACAAGCTTTCTGGAAAACAAACATGAAAGATCTGCACCAATATCCTCTTAATGTTATGGAAACGCCTCTTCTAATACAGAGCTTGTTGACAGGAGGCCATCTAACTTCACTGCCACTCCTAGACGACATTATGTCCCTGTGCTTTCCTGAGTCTGTTCTTGCTTCAACATTTTAACAAGGACAAAATAATATGCGAAAATAAGAACAAGAGACAGAACAAGAGATACAGAGAGAGGATATCCTGAACTAGCCCTATCTGTGTATAAGACAGACATGGCCTGCTCCACTGATAGACTCTGTGTCAGGAGGGACTGACTGTGGATCCCACCATCTTTCCTCCCTTCTCCCTCTCCTCCCTGCCTGCTCTGCCTTCACCTGGCTCCCACAGCGGCACCTGGCTCCCACAGCGGCACCTGGCTCCCACAGTGGCACCTGGCTCCCATAGCGGCACCTGGCTCCCACAGCGGCACCTGGCTCCCACAGCGGCACCTGGCTCCCACAGCGGCACCTGGCTCCCACAGCGGCACCTGGCTCCCAGAGCGGCACCTGGCTCCCACAGCGGCACCTGGCTCCCACAGCGGCACCTGGCTCCCACAGCGGCACCTGGCTCCCACAGCGGCACCTGGCTCCCAGAGCGGCACCTGGCTCCCACAGCGGCACCTGGCTCCCACAGCGGCACCTGGCTCCCACAGCGGCATCTGGCTCCCACAGCGGCACCTGGCTCCACAGCGGCACCTGGCTCCCACAGCGGCACCTGGCTCCAACAGCGGCACCTGGCTCCCATAGCGGCACCTGGCTCCAACAGCGGCATCTGGCTCCCACAGCGGCACCTGGCTCCCATAGCGGCACCTGGCTCCCACAGCGGCACCTGGCTCCCATAGCGGCACCTGGCTCCCATAGCGGCACCTGGCTCCCATAGCGGCACCTGGCTCCCATAGCGGCACCTGGCTCCAACAGCGGCACCTGGCTCCCCTCCATACAATACTCTAACCATGTCTCCTTTACCTCTTAAGGCACCAAAGAGACCAGCTGCCTACCAGGAGGTGCTCATGAGGTTTGGGAATGAGGAGACGGGGAGGTGGCTGGGAAACCGAGCGGAATCACATTGGTATCAGAACAGGGAAAAGGAATGCAAGTGTTTTTGTTCCAGTGTCAACAGTAGTGGCTGGTGTGGTGCCAGTTTCACTGGACACCCGAGAAGATGTGCATAGCCCAGTGGTGGAGCACATTACTGCTGCTCAGAGAAGAACAAGGCAGAGACACAATCAACATAGCTGCCAGATGATATCATCCACAAATCTGTTTAACATGCACTGCTACTTTGAAAAAGTCCAGCCTTTACCCAGCTTTAATTAAAAGCTATTTTGGGGAAAGATGATATACCCTGGCATTACAAACACTAGAGGCAAATACCCAGCTGCAACAATGGATAACATGTAAGCTAATGTGCATACAACTTAACTATTAGGTTCATGCTCTTTTCTTCTCCCACAACCCTGATATGATACAACACACAAAAAATAGAACCTCTCTACATGACAACGTTTCAATTCAAACCCTGAATCGACATATTGCAAAATCTGAGGACAGGGATTTAGCTCCCAACAAAAGGATCTGTTTTTCTTAGAAACATAGGGACATAAGGGGCTGGATTCAATCCACATCACCAAAGTATCGCAGAAGATCTGCATAAAAATGTTAAGGTCCAGCCGTTATTATCTCAATATCAAATCATTTCTAGGTAATAATTAAATAACTTACTGTGATTGTTTTCAATTAAAATGGACTTAAAGAAACAAAAATATCTTCCTAGCAAAAAGCAATTTTTCAAGCAAGAATTTTGCTATGACTGTCTATGAGTGGTCTGAGAGGGGAGGGGAAACTGAAAACTAGCTGTTACTGGCAGAGAGGTTTGGAACTTCTTTCTTATTGGTCTATTAACTAATTTACAGCCTGGTGATGTCACCAGGCAGAGCCAATATCCATCCCACCACAACAGGCCTGAAATTTCAGGCGGTCTTTTCAAACAGCTCTTACACTACAAAGGCATTATCATCATTGTCAATATTTCACAGTATTATTCCAACCTCATAGTGTGAAAATATACATCAGCTGCCAGTTTATTAGGTACACCACCCCGTTCACGAAAATGGTTTGCTCCTACAGACAGTGAGTCACGTGGCCGTAGCTTGTAATATAAAGCAGGCAGACAGACATCAAGGCATTCAGTTACTGTTCGATTGAACGTCAGAATGGGCAAAATGAGTGACCTAAGCAGCTTTGACCATGGTATGATCGTCGGTGCCGGGCGCGCTGGTTCCAGTATCACAGAGACGTCCGGTCTCCTGTGCTTTTCACGCAATGACAGTGTCTATGGTTTACCAAGAATGGTGCGACAAACAAAAAACATCCAGTCAGCGGCAGTCGTCTGGGTGAAAACAGCTCATCGATGAGAGGTCGAAGGAGAATGGCAAGAATCGTGCAACCTAACAGGTGGGCCACAAATAACGGCGTAGTACAACAGTGGTGTGCAGAACGGCCTCTCGGAAAGCACAACTCATTGGTCCTTGTCACAGATTGGGCTATTGCAGCATACAACCACACCAGGTTAAACTCCTATCAGCCTAAAAACAAGAAGAAGCGGCGGCAGGTAGCCTGGCGGGTAGGGAGCGTTGGGCCAGTAACCGAAAGGTTGCTGATTGAATCCCCGAGCTGACAAGGTAAAAATATGTCTTTCTGAGCAAGGCAGTTAACCCACTGTTCCCTGGGTGCCGATGACATGGATGTCAAGGGGTTGGGTTAAATGCGGAAGACACATTCAGTTGTACAACTGACTAGGTATCCACCCTTTCCAGTGGGCACATGATCACAAACACTGGGCAACTAAGGAGTGGAAAAACATTGAGTGGCAGGCACAGGTTCAGAGACAGGAATACAGAGCTCTTCGCTGGACTGCCCACACAGAGCCATTGATGGCTAAGCCAACACTCCCCTCTCTGCTTTTCAACAACAGCCATGGGAAATCACATCTTCTCCTCTCCTCTCCTCTCCCTCACTCCTCACCCTCTCCTCTCCCTCCATTCTTCCCCTGTCCTCTCCCTCCATTCCTCTCCTCTCCTCTCTTATCCTCTCCTCTCCTCTCCTCTCCTCTCCTCTCCTCTCCTCTCCTCTCCTCTCCCTCCATTCCTCCCCTGTCCTCTCCTCTCCCTTTCCTCTCCTCTTCTCTCTTCACCTATCCTCTACTATACTCTAATTTTACTTGGATTCAGGACTCTATATCACTAATATCAAATCAACAAATGAATATACTTAGGGTGGAAGAAAGAGATATAGACCTTATTAAGACTGCATAATGACCTCATATAATTTCTAAGGCATTGATGCAACAGATGATTCAGTATGAAAAATATATGCACTCACTAACTGTAAGTCGCTCTGGATAAGAGCGTCTGCTAAATGACAAAAAAGGAAAGATGAGGGTGAAATGATAGCAAGACAGATGGTGCCTGCCCCGACCAATAGCAAAGAGAGCTATTCAGTCTGTGCTGCTCATTGTAGCTCTTCATTTCAGTGTCATTTGTGAGTCTCTGCTCTCTATCCCTCCCTCTCAATGATGGAGATCTGACTTCCATCTGTACTGGATGGAGACCTGACTTCTGTCTGTACTGGATGGAGACCTGACTTCCATCTGTACTGGATGGAGACCTAACTTCCATCTATACTGGATGGAGACCTGACTTCCATCTGTACTGGATGGAGACCTGACTTCCATCTGTACTGGATGGAGACCTGACTTCCGTCTGTAGTGGATGGAGACCTAACTTCCATCTGTACTGGATGGAGATCTGACTTCCATCTGTACTGGATGGAGACCTAACTTCCATCTATACTGGATGGAGACCTGACTTCCATCTGTACTGGATGGAGACCTGACTTCCATCTGTACTGGATGGAGACCTGACTTCCATCTGTACTGGATGGAGACCTGACTTCCATCTGTACTGGATGGAGACCTAACTTCCATCTATACTGGATGGAGACCTGACTTCCATCTGTACTGGATGGAGACCTGACTTCCATCTGTACTGGATGGAGACCTGACTTCCATCTGTACTGGATGGAGACCTGACTTCCATCTGTACTGGATGGAGACCTGACTTCCATCTGTACTGGATGGAGACCTAACTTCCATCTGTACTGGATGGAGATCTGACTTCCATCTGTACTGGATGGAGACCTGACTTCCATCTGTACTGGATGGAGACCTGACTTCCATCTATACTGGATGGAGACCTGACTTCTGTCTGTACTGGATGGAGATCTGACTTCTGTCTGTACTGGATGGAGACCTGACTTCCATCTGTACTGGATGGAGACCTGACTTCCATCTATACTGGATGGAGACCTGACTTCTGTCTGTACTGGATGGAGATCTGACTTCTGTCTGTACTGGATGGAGATCTGACTTCCATCTGTACTGGATGGAGACCTAACTTCCATCTGTACTGGATGGAGATCTGACTTCTGTCTGTACTGGATGGAGATCTGACTTCCATCTGTACTGGATGGAGACCTGACTTCCATCTGTACTGGATGGAGACCTGACTTCCATCTGTACTGGATGGAGACCTGACTTCCATCTGTACTGGATGGAGACCTAACTTCCATCTATACTGGATGGAGACCTGACTTCCATCTGTACTGGATGGAGACCTGACTTCCATCTGTACTGGATGGAGACCTAACTTCCATCTATACTGGATGGAGATCTGACTTCCATCTGTACTGGATGGAGACCTGACTTCCATCTGTACTGGATGGAGACCTGACTTCCATCTGTACTGGATGGAGACCTAACTTCCATCTGTACTGGATGGAGACCTGACTTCCATCTGTACTGGATGGAGACCTGACTTCCATCTGTACTGGATGGAGACCTGACTTCCATCTGTACTGGATGGAGACCTAACTTCCATCTATACTGGATGGAGATCTGACTTCCATCTGTACTGGATGGAGACCTGACTTCCATCTGTACTGGATGGAGACCTAACTTCCATCTATACTGGATGGAGACCTGACTTCCATCTGTACTGGATGGAGACCTAACTTCCATCTATACTGGATGGAGACCTGACTTCCATCTGTACTGGATGGAGACCTAACTTCCATCTATACTGGATGGAGATCTGACTTCCATCTGTACTGGATGGAGACCTGACTTCCATCTGTACTGGATGGAGACCTGACTTCCATCTGTACTGGATGGAGACCTAACTTCCATCTGTACTGGATGGAGACTTGACTTCCATCTGTACTGGATGGGTATTGTGATACTGAGGGGGGGACATGCTTTCCCACAGCCGTGTAAAGAGGACTTGGCAAGTCGAATGCCTGTATTTGTGCAGCAACCACAGACTGGCACTGACAAGGGCATGATTCCCTGAGCCCCCTAACCCCTTCCCACCCCAAGCATGTCGTCTCCATGCTGGTTTCTAATTAATGACAAGGTTTGTGTTTGTATGCTTACCCTTTATCTCTCTCACTCTCTCTCTTCTCTCTTTGTGTACACCAACATGGCTGTTCTGCCTTGGCACGCACACACAGATTATCATACAGACTGTGAGAAAACCCCCACCAAGACCACGGCACCCCTCGAGATGGTCGGGGCAGGCACCATCTGTCTTGCTATCATTTCACCCTCATCTTTCCTTCTTTCTCCTCTCACCCCTCTCTCGCTCCCTCCATCACCCTTTCCTCAAGACACTGCTCTGAATTCAAGTGATGAGTCTGAATCACTCATATAATTAGGAATTGGAACATGGAATCAATAAGGATTACATTAACTACATCGCCTGTCTAATACAGGAAGGGTTCCATTAACCACACCGCCTGCCTAATACAGGAAGGGTTCCATTAACCACACCGCCTGCCTAATACAGGAAGGGTTCCATTAACCACACCGCCTGCCTAATACAGGAAGGGTTCCATTAACCACACCGCCTGCCTAATACAGGAAGGGTTCCATTAACCACACAGCCTGCCTAATACAGGAAGGGTTCCATTAACCACACCGCCTGTCTAATACAGGAAGGGTTCCATTAACCACACAGCCTGCCTAATACAGGAAGGGTTCCATTAACCACACAGCCTGCCTAATACAGGAAGGGTTCCATTAACCACACCAGCTGCCTAATACAGCAAGACCCAGACCTCCCTCTGACCCATAAACCTTCTGGTATGTGCTTCAGCAAAATCCATTAGACCAACAAGTAGCATACAGAAGCAAAAATAGCTGCCCTTAAATGGATGTAATCTGCAGTGCAAGTCGTGTAGCTAAACCACAGTAGCAACTGCCACATGCCGAGCCACTAACCACCATATATACACACAGTGGGTAATTACAGTAGTGTTGTGTGGGTGAATGCGTGGCATGCATCGATTAGCCATTTCCTCTCTCTGCACTAGAAAAGCAGGAGCAGAGGTGATTCACTTCTGACTCACTCACCTGACTTCTAAATAACAGTCAACCATCCAGAGGCCAGAGCAACCGGGTGACAAGTCACTTCTACTAAGCACAGACAGCAGAGTGCAACATAAGAACTGCACTCAAAAAATGTCTCCTTTTTCAGCATCATTCTAATGAATCAGTGATCATCCTGCAATGAATACTTTACAGCAGAATGAGTTCTCAGAATGACTGGCCAGCTGCATATTCCAACCTCTGGCTGGGTAATGGACATGATTAAAGCATCATCAGAGAGCAGGCCAGGTCTCTATGGGCCCTTCTCTCTCTCTCTCACACACACACACACACACCACGCGCATGCACGTACACACACACAAACACAGAAACACACAGAAACACACACACACACACATCATCGAGAGCATCCTGACTGGTTGCATCACCGCCTGTATGGCAACTGCTCTGCCTCCGACCGCAAGGCACTACAGAGGGTAGTGCGTACGGCCAGTACATCACTGGGGCAAAGCTTCCTGCCATCCAGGACCTCTATACCAGGCGGTGTCAGAGGAAGGCCCGCACATTGACTCTGCACCGGTACCCCCTGTATATAGCCTCCCTACTGTTATTTTATTTTACTGCTGCTCTTTAGTTATTTGCTTTTATTTATTTTGCTTAACACTTTTTTTTTTTCTTTTTTTTTTGTATTGTTGGTTAAGGGCTTGTAAGTAAGCATTTCACTGTAATGTCTACACCTGTTGTATTCGGCGCATGTGGCAAATAACATTTGATTTGATTAGATTTTATCATTAGAGAGCAGCCCAGGTTTATGGGCCGCTTCATAGATGTTCATCTGGAATGAGGGTCATCTGCTACTGACAAGCTGATCAAATAATTACCCACAAATGTCAGATCGAGAGCGAGAGAGAGTGAAAGAGAGAGGGAGTAGATACAATGAGAGAGTGAGAAAGAGAGAGAGAGAGAGAGAGAGAGAGAGAGAGAGAGAGAGAGAGAGAGAGAGAGAGAGAGAGAGAGAGAGAGAGAGAGAGAGAGAGAGAGAGAGTAAATGAGTCTATCTTCCTTACCCTTTCTACACTGGTTCTGTTCTGTCAGAGTGTGTCTAAGTGACCAAGGTGTTTAGAACAAATTGATAAAGCCACGTGTCAAGCAGCTTAAATGTGAAGACAGGGCTTTCACAGGCTGATTGGAACCACACGTAACACAGGGATGCAGGGACTCCTGCTTGCAAGTCAGGCTTTATGATTACAGGGCCGGACATCCCCAGACATTAGTTACGACTAAAATAAAAAGTACTGTACACCAACTGGACCACTCCGAAGGCTCTCTGACCTCTTCCTTTTTACAAGGCTCCAGAAAGCTGCGTTAATATGGTGGCTCCATGAACCTTACATTTACATTTACGTCATTTAGCAGACGCTCTTATCCAGAGCGACTTACAAATTGGTGCATTCACCCTATAGCCAGTGGGATAACCACTTTACAATTGTTTCTTATTATTATTATTATTATTATTATTATTATTATTAATTATTATTTTTATTATTATTATTTTTTTTTTTTGGGGGGGGGGGGGGGGTAGAAGGATTACTTTATCCTATCCCAGGTATTCCTTAAAGAGGTGGGGTTTCAAATGTCTCCGGAAGGTGGTGAGTGACTCCGCTGTCCTGGCGTCGTGAGGGAGCTTGTTCCACCATTGGGGTGCAAGAGCAGCGAACAGTTTTGACTGGGCTGAGCGGGAACTATGCTTCCGCAGAGGAAGGGGAGCCAGCAGGCCAGAGGTGGATGAACGCAATGCCCTCGTTTGGGTGTAGGGACTGATCAGAGCCTGAAGGTACGGAGGTGCCGTTCCCCTCACAGCTCCATAGGCAAGCACCATGGTCTTGTAACAGATGCGAGCTTCAACTGGAAGCCAGTGGAGTGTGCGGAGGAGCGGGGTGACGTGAGAGAACTTGGGAAGGTTGAACACCAGACGGGCTGCGGCATTCTGGATGAGTTGTAGGTGTTTAATGGCACAGGCAGGGAGCCCAGCCAACAGCAAGTTGCAGTAATCCAGACGGGAGATGACAAGTGCCTGGATTAGGACCTGTGCCGCTTCCTGTGTAAGGCAGGGTCGTACTCTCCGAATGTTGTAGAGCATGAACCTACAGGATCGGGTCACCGCCTTGATGTTAGCGGAGAACGACAGGTGTTGTCCAGGGTCACGCCAAGGCTCTTCGCACTCTGGGAGGAGGACACAACGGAGTTGTCAACCGTGATGGCGAGATCATGGAACGGGCAGTCCTTCCCCGGGAGGAAGAGCAGCTCCGTCTTGCCAAGGTTCAGCTTGAGGTGGTGATCCGTCATCCATACTGATATGTCTGCCAGACATGCAGAGATGCGATTCGCCACCTCGTTATCAGAAGGGGGAAAGGAGAAGATTAGTTGTGTATCGTCAGCGTAGCAATGATAGGAGAGGCCATGTGAGGATATGACAGAGCCAAGTGACTTGGTGTATAGCGAGAATAGGAGAGGGCCTAGAACTGAGCCCTGGGGGACACCAGTGGTGAGAGCACGTGGTGCGGAGACAGCTTCTCGCCACGCCACTTGGTAGGAGCGACCGGTCAGGTGGGACGCAATCCAAGAGTGAGCCGCGCCGGAGATGCCCAGCTCGGAGAGGGTGGAGAGGAGGATCTGATGGTTCACAGTATCAAAGGCAGCAGACAGGTCTAGAAGGACAAGAGCAGAGGAGAGAGAGTTAGCTTTAGCAGTGCGGAGAGCCTCCGTGACACAGAGAAGAGCAGTCTCAGTTGAATGACCAGTCCTGAAACCTGACTGGTTTGGATCAAGAAGGTCATTCTGAGAGAGATAGCAAGAGAGTTGGCTAAAGACGGCACGCTCAATAGTTTTGGAAAGAAAAGAAAGAAGGGATACTGGTCTGTAGTTGTTGACATCTGAGGGATCGAGTGTTGGTTTTTTGAGAAGGGGTGCAACTCTCGCTCTCTTGAAGACGGAAGGGACATAGCCAGCGGTCAAGGATGAGTTGATCAGCGAGGTGAGGTAGGGGAGAAGGTCACCGGAGATGGTCTGGAGAAGAGAGGAGGGGATAGGGTCAAGCGGGCAGGTTGTTGGGCGGCCTGCAGTCACAAGTCGCAAGATTTTATCTGGAGAGAGAGGGGAGAAAGAAGTCAAAGCATAGGGTAGGGCAGTGTGAGCAGGACCAGCAGTGTCATTTGACTTAACAAACGAGGATCGGATGTCGTCAACCTTCTTTTCAAAGTTGTTGACGAAGTCATCCACAGAGAGGGAGGGGGGGGGGGGGTTCAGCAGGGAGGAGAATGTGGCAAAGAGCTTCCTAGGGTTAGAGGCAGATGCTTGGAATTTAGAGTGGTAGAAAGTGGCCTTAGCAGCAGAAACAGATGAAGACCAT
>NW_028158066.1:0-18119 GCF_964263955.1 Coregonus lavaretus
GAGAGAGAGAGAGAGGAGATAGAAGCCTGTTGCTGAAAGATGAGAGAGAGAGAGAGAGAGAGAGAGAGAGAGAGAGAGAGAGAGGAGATAGTAGCCTGTTGCTGAAATACGGGAGAGAGAGAGAGAGAGAGAGAGAGAGAGAGAGAGAGAGAGAGAGAGAGAGAGAGAGATAGATAGATAGAGATAGATAGTAGCCTGTTGCTGGGCTCCTCTACTGAAAATCCTCATATCTTCTTCCTGTTTCAGTGGACTCGTGACATATACAGTGAGGGAAAAAAGTATTTGATCCCCTGCTGATTTTGTATGTTTGCCCACTGACAAAGACATGATCATTCTATAATTTTAATGGTAGGCTTATTTGAACAGTGAGAGACAACAAAAAAATCCAGAAAAACGCATGTCAAAAATGTTATAAATTGATTTGCATTTTAATGAGCTAAATAAGTATTTGACCCCTCTGCAAAACATGACTTAGTACTTGGTGGCAAAACCCTTGTTGGCAATCACAGAGGTCAGACGTTTCTTGTAGTTGGCCACCAGGTTTGCACACATCTCAGGAGGGATTTTGTTCCACTCCTCTTTGCAGATCATCTCCAAGTCATTAAGGTTTCGAGGCTGACGTTTGGCAACTCGAACCTTCAGCTCCCTCCACAGATTTTCTATGGGATTAAGGTCTGGAGACTGGCTAGACCACTCCAGGACCTTAATGTGCTTCTTCTTGAGCCACTCCTTTGTTGCCTTGGCCATGTGTTTTGGGTCATTGTCATGCTGGAATACCCATCCACGACCCATTTTCAATGCCCTGGCTGAGGGAAGGAGGTTCTCACCCAAGATTTGACGGTACATTGCCCCGTCCATCGTCCCTTTGATGCGGTGAAGTTGTCCTGTCCCCTTAGCAGAAAAACACCCCCAAAGCATAATGTTTCCACCTCCATGTTTGACGGTGGGGATGGTGTTCTTGGGGTCACAGGCAGCATTCCTCCTCCTCCAAACACGGCGAGTTGAGTTGATGCCAAAGAGCTCAATTTTGGTCTCATCTGACCACAACACTTTCACCCAGTTCTCCTCTGAATCATTCAGATGTTCATTGGCAAACTTCAAACGGCTTTCTTGAGCAGGGGGACCTTGCGGGCGCTGCAGGATTTCAGTCCTTCACGGCGTAGTGTGTTACCAATTGTTTTCTTGGTGACTATGGTCCCAGCTGCCTTGAGATCATTGACAAGATCCTCCCGTGTAGTTCTGGGCTGATTCCTCACCGTTCTCATGATCATTGCAACTCCACGAGGTGAGATCTTGCATGGAGCCCCAGGCCGAGGGAGATTGAACGTACTTTTGTGTTTCTTCCATTTGCGAATAATCGCACCAACTGTTGTCACCTTCTCACCAAGCTGCTTGGCAATGGTCTTGTAGCCCATTCCAGCTTTGTGTAGGTCTACAATCTTGTCCCTGACATCCTTGGAGAGCTCTTTGGTCTTGGCCATGGTGGAGAGTTTGGAATCTGATTGATTGATTGCTTCTGTGGACAGGTGTCTTTTATACAGGTAACAAACTGAGATTAGGAGCATTCCCTTTAAGAGTGGGCTCCTAATCTCAGCTCATTACCTGTATAAAAGACACCTGGGAGCCAAAAATCTTTCTGATTGAGAGGGGGTCAAATACTTATTTCCCTCATTAAAATGCAAATCAATTTATAACATTTTTGACATGCGTTTTTCTGGATTTTTTTGTTGCTATTCTGTCTCTCACTTTTCAAATAAACCTACCATTAAAATTATAGACTGATCATTTCTTTGTCAGTGGGCAAACGTACAAAATCAGCAGGGGATCAAATACTTTTTTCCCTCACTGTATAATGTTTGACTATTCTTGTAAATAACAACCTCTGAGAACAGCCTTGATTAAAAATGGACCTGTGTGCAGTACACAAATTCCCCTGCACTCCAGACATTCATGGCATTACAACTACCTAATGGATTCCACTGGGGGGGGATTGAGTTGTGTACAAGTACGTGCAAATCAAATCAAATCAAAGTTTATTTGTCAAATGCTTACTTACAAGACCTAACCAACAATGCAGTTTTAAGATAAATAAGTGTTAAGTAAACAATAGATAAGTAAAAAATTAAAGCAGTAAAACAACAGTAGAAATACAGTGGGGGAAAAAAGTATTTAGTCAGCCACCAATTGTGCATGTTCTCCCACTTAAAAAGAAGAAAGAGGCCTTTAATTTTCATCATAGGTACACGTCAACTATGACAGACAAAATGAGAAAAATAAATCCAGAAAATCACATTGTAGGATTTTTAATGAATTTATTTGCAAATTATGGTGGAAAATAAGTATTTGGTCACCTACAAACAAGCAAGATTTCTGGCTCTCACAGACCTGTAACTTCTTCTTTAAGAGGCTCCTCTGTCCTCCACTCGTTACCTGTATTAATGGCACCTGTTTGAACTTGTTATCAGTATAAAAGACACCTGTCCACAACCTCAAACAGTCACACTCCAAACTCCACTATGGCCAAGACCAAAGAGCTGTCAAAGGACACCAGAAACAAAATTGTAGACCTGCACCAGGCTGGGAAGACTGACTCTGCAATAGGTAAGCAGCTTGGTTTGAAGAAATCAACTGTGGGAGCAATTATTAGGAAATGGAAGACATACAAGACCACTGATAATCTCCCTCGATCTGGGGCTCCACGCAAGATCTCACCCCGTGGGGTCAAAATGATCACAAGAACGGTGAGCAAAAATCCCAGAACCACACGGGGGGACCTAGTGAATGACCTGCAGAGAGCTGGGACCAAAGTAACAAAGCCTACCATCAGTAACACACTACGCCGCCAGGGACTCAAATCCTGCAGTGCCAGACATGTCCCCCTGCTTAAGCCAGTACATGTCCAGGCCCGTCTGAAGTTTGCTAGAGTTCATTTGGATGATCCAGAAGAGGATTGGGAGAATGTCATATGGTCAGATGAAACCAAAATATAACTTTTTGGTAAAAACTCAACTCGTCGTGTTTGGAGGACAAAGAATGCTGAGTTGCATCCAAAGAACACAATACCTACTGTGAAGCATGGGGGTGGAAACATCATGCTTTGGGACTGTTTTTCTGCAAAGGGACCAGGACGACTGATCCGTGTAAAGGAAAGAATGAATGGGGCCATGTATCGTGAGATTTTGAGTGAAAACCTCCTTCCATCAGCAAGGGCATTGAAGATGAAACGTGGCTGGGTCTTTCAGCATGACAATGATCCCAAACACACCGCCCGGGCAACGAAGGAGTGGCTTCGTAAGAAGCATTTCAAGGTCCTGGAGTGGCCTAGCCAGTCTCCAGATCTCAACCCCATAGAAAATCTTTGGAGGGAGTTGAAAGTCCGTGTTGCCCAGCGACAGCCCCAAAACATCACTGCTCTAGAGGAGATCTGCATGGAGGAATGGGCCAAAATACCAGCAACAGTGTGTGAAAACCTTGTGAAGACTTACAGAAAACGTTTGACCTGTGTCATTTCCAACAAAGGGTATATAACAAAGTATTGAGAAACTTTTGTTATTGACCAAATACTTATTTTCCACCATAATTTGCAAATAAATGCATTAAAAATCATACAATGTGATTTTCTGGATTTTTTTTTCTCATTTTGTCTGTCATAGTTGACGTGTACCTATGATGAAAATTACAGGCCTCTCTCATCTTTTTAAGTGGGAGAACTTGCACAATTGGTGGCTGACTAAATACTTTTTTTCCCCACTGTAACAGTAGCGAGGCTATATACAGGGGGTACCGGTTAGTCAATGTGCGGGGGCATCGGTTAGTCGAGGTAATTGCGGTAATATGTACATGTAGGTATAGTTAAAGTTACTATGCATAGATAGTAAACAGAGAGTAGCAGCAGTGTAAAAGAGGAGGTGGACTGTGCAGTCCATTTAAGAGACTAACTGGACTCCCTCGATCACTCCAATGTTCTGTGATTACCATCTCTCTTGGGTGAAGATAAGAGTAACCAGTACAATAGAACGACTGAAACCAGGGGGTAAACAATCTAACCCATTGATTGGTTGATTAATTGGTTGATTGATTGGTCGTACCTCATATCTCTCAATGGGAGCCTCCTGCTGCTCCTGCTGTTCTCTCATGGTGTGGTACTCCTTCTCATACTTCTTCAGCTTCTTCTGGCTGATCTGTAGAGACATGGACAGACAGACACACTGTTACTGGACAGACAGACACTGTTACTGGACAGACAGACAATGTTACTGGACAGACAGACACTGTTACTGGACAGACAGACACACTGTTACTGGACAGACAGACAATGTTACTGGACAGACAGACACTGTTACTGGACAGACAGACACACTGTTACTGGACAGACAGACACACTGTTACTGGACAGACAGACACACTGTTACTGGACAGACAGACACTGTTACTGGACAGATCTACACACAGTAGACGACACGGAGGTAAAGATGGGGGAGGAGGAGAGGGCTCCCCATAGCCTCTGTCTGCTTAGAGCGCTACAGTCATGGAGCGAAGGCTTATCTGATGGCAGTACCAGTCAGGAAGGTGTCAGCTGAAATGAAATACCCAATAACAATGGAATAGTCCCTTTCTCATATGGCTTCACTGATCTATCTACACACAAACCTGCAAATGTGTCAAGAACGAGATACTTGAGGGTTATGCTGCATGTACAGTCTATAGCACTTCTTCCCATTTAATAAAAACCCATGAACAACCACACATCTGTCTGTATGACGCAAAACAAGCTTCATTAACAGTCCTTCCCCGCTGTACTATTTGAAAATTGTGTACACAGAGAGAGAGCAGACATTTCTCAGAGCACACTCAGCATGTTATAATCAGCATGAAGGAACGTGTGTGTGTGTGTGTGTGTGTGTGTGTGTGTGTGTGTGTGTGTGTGTGTGTGTGTGTGTGTGTATTTGCTCTTTCTCCACAGGCAGCTCGTTGTAAATGAGGTCTATTTAACAGGCTGCGGTTTCCTCCGGCTCAGACCACAGTACAGAACCGGGTCTGTTGTGGAGGAGCGGGTCCATTATGAACCCAGTGATGACTGCAGACTCAGCTATACTGGGTACACTACACACCTGCTATCATGGCTTAGGAGCTAGTGGGTGTGTTTGTATCTAGAACAGCACGGCCTACATGACTTTCAATGCTAGCCTTCAATATTTGAATGTGTGTATGTGAGTGTGTGTGTTCTGTGGCAAATGAGACTTAGGCGGGTACACCGTCCACAGTGAGGTTGAGACAGAACGGCAGGCTGGAACTGTGTGATAAAGTTACGAGTGTTGAAGGCAGGAGGTGCCCCATCTAGACAGAGGCTCAATCTGTCCCTGTCCGACAGCTGTTGTCCCTGTCCGACAGCTGTTGACCCTGTCCGACAGCTGTTGTCCCTGTCTGACAGCTGTTGTCCCTGTCCGACAGCTGTTGTCCCTGTCCGACAGCTGTTGTCCCTGTCTGACAGCTGTTGTCCCTGTCCGACAGCTGTTGTCCCTGTCCGACAGCTGTTGTCCCTGTCCGACAGCTGTTGTCCCTGTCCGACAGCTGTTGTCCCTGTCCGACAGCTGTTGTCCCTGTCCGACAGCTGTTGTCCCTGTCCGACAGCTGTTGTCCCTGTCCGACAGCTGTTGTCCCTGTCCGACAGCTGTTGTCCCTGTCTGACAGCTGTTGTCCCTGTCTGACAGCTGTTGTCCCTGTCTGACAGCTGTTGTCCCTGTCCGACAGCTGTTGTCCCTGTCTGACAGCTGTTGTTAGAGAAGCCATCAGAGCAGAACAGAAAGACTGGGTGACTAGCAAACTGAACTGAACTGGACCCACGCTACTGACACAACCTATGACATGATGAGAGTATATTCATCCTAAGTATGTCTCTACCTGGATCCGACACAATCATCCCCAAAACTCCTACTACTTCCAACGTGCTGATGAAATAAACAGTGTGTGTCTGTGTACATATGATCATTATACAAAGCTTGAATAAAAATGGCATTTTCAAATTCCAAATTTGTTTTTTTGTAACTTATTTTGTAAGCTTCAACTGAATTCCCACACTATCACATGATCACCTTAAAGGGCCAAGCAGTCAGCTGTAGCAGCAGAGTGAGAGAGAAAGCCGTTTGACCTGTGTGCCCTCTCTCTACGGCTGTTTTAAAATAGTGTGTGTGTGTGTGTGTGTGTGTGTGTGTGTGTGTGTGTGTGTGTGTGTGTGTGTGTGTGTGTGTGTGTGTGTGTGTGTGTGTGTGTGTGTGTGTGTGTGTGTGTGTGTGTGTGTGTGTGTGTGTGTGTGTTGTGTGTGTGTTGTGTGTTGTGTGTTGTGTGTTGTGTGTTGTGTGTGTGCTCCTCTGTAGCTCAGCTGGTAGAGCACGGCGCTTGTAACGTCAGGGTAGTGGGTTCGATCCCCGGGACCACCCACACCTAAAAATATATGCACACATGACTGTATGTCGCTTTGGATAAAAGCGTCTGCTAAATTGCATATTATCATATTATTATTGTTACAGTTAATCTCTAATCCTGCACCTGAGCGCTATATAAACCACACACACACACACAGGAACCATGCTCTGGAACCAAGTACATTTATAGAACTGCCCAACCACACCTGTACAGTACAGTGCTTTCAGAAAAGGGAAGGATATGTGTCTGTGTGTGTGTGTGTGAGTGAGAGAGAGTGTTTGAGCTTGTGTGTGTGTGTGCGTGTATGTTTCACTGTGTATGCACTATGCAGAGTATGTGTGTGGGAGTGTACTGTCTGTAAACAGTGGCTATGCTGGTTACTGAGTGTGGTTCCTATAGTAGTAAGCCTCTCTCTCTCTCTCTTACTGAAGCCACAGTAGAAAACAGTTGGTTCATTCTGAGCAGAGTAAAGTCCCTGGGCCTAAAGGATGGACTAATATTACAGTAATACTCTGTAAAGTAGCTTGTACAGACACAAGTAGAGTAATCCAAACATTACCTCAATGATAATCTACCAGTGATGTAAGGTAGCTCAGTGGGAGACTGGTAGAGCTGGGCAGAACAGGGTGGTAGACAGTGGAAAAGAAGAGAGAAGGAGGAGGAGAGGAGAGGAGGAGAGAGGAGGGGCAGGGGGCTGAGAGAAGAAGAGAGAGGAGAAAGGAGGAGAGGAGAAGATGAGGCTGAGAGGAGAGGATAGGTAGGAGAATGAGAGGAGAGATGAGCAGAGGAGAGGAGGAGAGAAGAGGGGCAGGAGAAGAGAGGCTGAGAGGAGGCTGAGAGGAGGCTGAGAGGAGGCTGAGAGGAGAGGAGAGGAGAGGAGAGGAGAGGAGAGGAGAGGAGAGGAGAGGAGAGGAGAGGAGAGGAGAGGAGAGGAGAGGAGAGGAGAGGAGAGGAGGCTGAGAGGAGAGGCTGCAAGGAGGCTGAGAGGAGAGGAGAGGCTGAGAGGAGAGGAGAGGAGAGGAGAGGAGAGGAGAGGAGAGGAGAGGAGAGGAGAGGAGAGGAGAGGAGAGGAGAGGAGAGGAGAGGAGAGGAGAGGAGAGGAGAGGAGAGGAGGCTGCAAGGAGGCTGAGAGGAGAGGCTGCAAGGAGGCTGAGAGGAGAGGAGAGGCTGAGAGGAGAGGAGAGGCAGGAGTTTGAGAGGAGAAAGGAATCTGATCCACCTATCTGACCCTGCCACCTGGCTCTGGGTTTTGTTTTGTCCTTGCAGTCGCCGCAGTGACAGAATTAGATTTCTGGTGACAGCTTGGTGACACTGTTTGTGTGTGTGTTTGTGTGTCACCCTGAGGACCTTGCCTGCACCTCTCAGCCCTTAAGATCCTTATCCTTCTCTAAAACGGCCTCTCTACCATGGAGCCCTGGATGACCTGACCTGTCAAAAAGGTCAGATGTCAGACGTGCATGACCTCAAGCCTGACCCCTCGGCCCACCTTAGTTCTAACAGACCCTTTAATTACTGGTCATTTGATCATTACTGCCATTACAAAAAACAAAGCACAATTGATATGGTAGACAGTTGTGTTATATGATATAGATACAACTGATGGGACAAGAGAGGTTGACCTGTTCTATAGCCAGCTGGCCAAATAGAACACCTGCCTGAATCAGAGTACAAGAGCACATGTAATCTCTGACCAAATGGACTGTATGTGTTATGTAATGCAGTTTAGGATAAGCCAACCTCTTCTGAGGAAAACGTTTTTAGATACAGCCCAAATTCCAAATATTTAGATTCAAATCCAAGGTATAAAATAAATATGTTTAAGCACAGACCAGAATTTCTAGGTCAAAGCAGAACACAGGTATGCAGTTTGGGATTAGCCAACACTTCTGAGAATTATTGCAGTTGTTTTTAGATGCAGTCAATTTCCAAATATTTAGATACATTCATATAAGATGTAAAATACTAGTGACTTTCTAGGTCAGTAAAGAGCACAGGAGATCAGGTTATTCACAAGCTATAGCTGACCGTTTCTACTACAGCTCAACACTGCTCTCCACAGGTTATTTAGGAGTAGTTTTCAATTCCAGTCATACAGTACTGAAGGCTTCCTGATCCATCCATAATCTTAACATTATCTTTATTGGAGCAAATGACATTGCTCCATTAGAATAAAAGCCCAATTTATTACTGGTAATTGATCCACTCATTTGCCAGGAAGAAGAAATGCCCTCCATGCATTCAATCTAATTCATCCAGATTTTCATTAGCTTGTAAAAGGGACTAAACTCTGAACCAACTTACTGTTTGTGTGTTTCTACTGTACACAGCCACACAGTTACGTCCGTGTACAGTATGCTAACAGTATGCTAACAGTATGCTAACAGTATGCAAACCAAACCCTAATCAAGACACAAACTGAAGACAACATTAAGTGACTCAACTGACCAGAGTAGATTCAAACTAAAGAGAAAACAACATGATAGAGTTAGCCAGGTTAGATTCAACATGATAGAGTTAGCCAGGTTAGATTCAACATGATAGAGTTAGCCAGGTTAGATTCAACATGATAGAGTTAGCCAGGTTAGAGTCAACATGATAGAGTTAGCCAGGTTAGATTCAACATGATAGAGTTAGCCAGGTTAGATTCAACATGATAGAGTTAGCCAGGTTAGATTCAATATGATAGAGTTAGCCAGGTTAGATTCAACATGATAGAGTTAGCCAGGTTAGAGTCAACATGATAGAGTTAGCCAGGTTAGATTCAATATGATAGAGTTAGCCAGGTTAGATTCAACATGATAGAGTTAGCCAGGTTAGATTCAACATGATAGAGTTAGCCAGGTTAGATTCAACATGATAGAGTTAGCCAGGTTAGATTCAACATGATAGAGTTAGCCAGGTTAGATTCAACATGATAGAGTTAGCCAGGTTAGAGTCAACATGATAGAGTTAGCCAGGTTAGAGTCAACATGGAAACAGTAGAGGCAGGGATAGTTTAGTTTGGATAAGCAGCATTTCAGCCAGTGAATAATGTTGTACCTTCATGCTGCAGGCCAGCTCCATCAGTTTCTTAGCGTTCTCCTCTGAGCGGTAGCGTTTGGGAACCGGGACCCGGAAGAACTTGAGCGCCCCCTCAAAGTCTGTTGCCACCAGGTCTTCCCTCGAGGTCTGCAAACAGGAGAGGAGAGAAGAGACAAAGAGAGACCTGTCCCAGCTAGAGAGGCTCTGCTCCAGCCTCGGTTCCAGCCAAGACCCCCCTCAGTCCCAGTCTACCATCTATACTACTGTCAGGAGCAGAGAATAGAGGGGGAGGAACCATATGTGTATGTAGTGTGTGTGTGTGTGTGTGTGTGTGTGTGTGTGTGTGTGTGTGTGTGTGTGTGTGTGTGTGTGTGTGTGTGTGTGTGTGTGTGTGTGTGTGTGTGTGTGTGTGTGTAGTGTGTGTATGTAGTGAGTGTGTGTATGTAGTGTGTGTATGTAGTGTGTATGTGTAGTGTGTGTGATGAGAATTGGACCCTGGCCATGGCTGTGTCTAAGCTTGCAAAGCATCGCTGTGGCAACACGGCCTTATGACTGGCAGCTTGTGTGTGTGAGTGTATGTGTTTCCACAGAGACAGTGTCTCGGGGCTTACTTACCTTCAGGAGAGCCAGAGCCACGTTGAAGATCACACTGATGCCCTGAGAGAGAGGAGAGAGAGACAGTGAGTTACTGAAGGGGGGAGTAGAGCAGAGGTAAGAGGGGGGAGACAGGGAAAATGGGAGACTGAAAAGAAACAGAAGGAGAGGGTTGTTAGAGAGACAGAGAGTAGAGGGAGGGAGAGGGTTGGGGGGACACAGAGAGAGGAGGGTTGAGTTCAGAAAGAGAGAAAGGAAGTGAGGGTAGAAAGCCATAGAGACAGGAAGTGAGGGTGGAAAGCCAGAGAGACAGGAAGTGAGGGTAGAAAGCCATAGAGACAGGAAGTGAGGGTGGAAAGCCAGAGAGACAGGAAGTGAGGGTAGAAAGCCAGAGAGACAGGAAGTGAGGGTGGAAAGCCAAAGCGACAGGAAGTGAGGGTAGAAAGCCAAAGAGACAGGAAGTGAGGGTAGAAAGCCAAAGAGACAGGAAGTGAGGGTAGAAAGCCGTAGAGACAGGAAGGTCATGTTCATGTTCAGACGGAGGGAGAGGCCATGTTCATGTTCAGACGGAGGGAGAGGCCATGTTCATGTTCAGACGGAGGGAGAGGCCATGTTCATGTTCAGACGGAGGGAGAGGCCATGTTCATGTTCAGACGGAGGGAGAGGCCATGTTCATGTTCAGATAGAGGGAGAGGCCATGTTCATGTTCAGACGGAGGGAGAGGCCATGTTCATGTTCAGATAGAGGGAGAGGCCATGTTCATGTTCAGATAGAGGGAGAGGCCATGTTCATGTTCAGATGGGTACAGTACCTCACAGAGTAGCAGGTCTATGATGTGGAACACTATGTTGAGGGTTAAGGAGAGGGATGAGGGGAGAGGGGTGAGGGTATAGGGAGAGGGGTGAGGGTATAGAGAGAGGGGTGAGGGTTAGGGAGAGGGGTGAGGGTATAGGGAGAGGGGTGAGGGTATAGGGAGAGGGGTGAGGGTATAGGGAGAGGGGTGATGGTATAGGGAGAGAGGTGAGGGTATAGGGAGAGGGGTGAGGGTATAGGGAGAGGGGTGAGGGTTAGGGAGAGGGGTGAGGGTTAGGGAGAGGGGTGATGGTATAGGGTGAGGGGTGATGGTATAGGGTGAGGGGTGATGGTATAGGGTGAGGGGTGATGGTATAGGGTGAGGGGTGAGGGTTAGGGTTACTGGCCCAATGCTCTTAACCGCTAGGCTACCTGCCGTGAGCGGTTAGGGAGAGGGGTGAGGGTACAGGGTTAGGGAGAAGGTATAGGGTTAGGGAGAAGGTATAGGGTTAGGGAGAAGGGTGAGGGTATAGGGGTTAGGGAGGTATAGGATTAGGGAGAGGGGTGAGGGTATAGGGGTTAGGGAGGTATAGGGTTAGGGAGAGGGTATAGGGTTAGGGAGAAGGTATAGGGTTAGGGAGAAGGGTGAGGGTACAGGGTTAGGGAGAGGGTATAGGGTTAGGGAGAAGGTATAGGGTTAGGGAGAAGGGTGAGGGTATAGGGGTTAGGGAGGTATAGGATTAGGGAGAGGGGTGAGGGTATAGGGGTTAGGGAGGTATAGGGTTAGGGAGAGGGGTGAGGGTATAGGGGTTAGGGAGGTATAGGGTTAGGGAGAGGGGTGAGGGTATAGGGTTAGGGGTGAGGGTATAGGGTTAGGGAGAGGGGTGAGGGTATAGGGTTAGGGAGGTATAGGGTTAGGGAGAGGGGTGAGGGTATAGGGGTTAGGGAGAGGGGTGAGGGTATAGGGGTTAGGGAGGTATAGGGTTAGGGAGAGGGGTGAGGGTATAGGGTTAGGGAGAGGGGTGAGGGTATAGGGTTAGGGAGAGGGTATAGGGTTAAGGAGATGGTATAGGGTTAGGGAGAGGGGTGAGGGTATAGGGTTAGGGAGAGGGGTGAGGGTATAGGGTTAGGGAGAGGGTATAGGGTTAAGGAGATGGTATAGGGTTAGGGAGAGGGGTGAGGGTATAGGGTTAGGGGTGAGGGTATAGGGTTAGGGAGAGGGGTGAGGGTATAGGGTTAGGGGTGAGGGTATAGGGTTAGGGAGAGGGGTGAGGGTATAGGGGTTAGGGAGGTATAGGGTTAGGGAGAGGGGTGAGGGTATAGGGTTAGGGAGAGGGGTGAGGGTATAGGGTTAGGGAGAGGGTATAGGGTTAAGGAGATGGTATAGGGTTAGGGAGAGGGGTGAGGGTATAGGGTTAGGGAGAGGGGTGAGGGTATAGGGTTAGGGAGAGGGGTGAGGGTATAGGGTTAGGGTTAGGGGTGAGGGTATAGGGTTAGGGAGAGGGGTGAGGGTATAGGATTAGGGAGAGGGGTGAGGGTGTAGGGGTTAGGGAGGTATAGGGTTAGGGAGAGGGGTGAGGGTATAGGGTTAGGGGTGAGGGTATAGGGTTAGGGAGAGGGGTGAGGGTATAGGGTTAGGGGTGAGGGTATAGGGTTAGGGAGAGGGTATAGGGTTAAGGAGAGGGGTGAGGGTATAGGGAGATCGATACCTCACAGAGTAGCAGGTCTATGATGTGGAACACCATGTAGAGGGGGAACTTGGCTGTGAAGAGTGTGAGGAACCACTGAGAGGCGTACATATGGGCCTCAAGACCCACATTCAGGAAGTGGTTATACAGGTCTGGGATGTACTCCTATTAGAAACACACACACAGAGAAATAGTTATATTACAGTAATAATCAACAGCAGGAGAGAAGCACACACACGGACGATGTTCTGACTGGCTGCCGTTTTGCAAGCTCCGACACAACTTTGCTATTTTGTGATTCTTTTGTCATTTATTTGTACTTTATTTTCTCTAAATGTATCCGCTATCATTTCTTACAACCAACAATAACTTTAGAATATCAGATCATCAGTTCCCTTAATTCCGGGATCAACTTCGACTCATCTGCCTGTCTCATCTGGGCTCTTTCTGTAATTCCGACCCAATTTTCGGGCTACCCATGAGGAAAGACCGACGTTACAGAGGCAAGGGGGGTCCTGGCGAGATTAAGGCAAAGGGAGAACCGGCCTCCTCTTCCCTACATTTTTGCTACTAACGGGACTCTCGAAACCGCAATATTCTTAGCTTTTCTGAAACATGGCTTTCGGACAAGATACCCCCCATGGCTATCCAACTCGATGTATTCTCCATTCACCGTGCGAACAGGACAGTGGAGTCGGGGAAATCGAGGGGGAGAGGGGTTTGCCTCTTTATCAACAACAACTGGTGTGCTGACTCAAGCACGGGGGAAGTGTCGACCCACTGTTCACCCGTCTTGGAATACCTGATGGTCAAATGCCGACCCTTCTAACTTCCGAGGGAGTTTTCAGCTGTTATTGTGACTGTTCCACCTCAGGACAAGAAACATAACAAGCTGGCACGTAACGAATTGTACGAGGCTAAAACCAAGCAGGAAAACGTACATCCAGAGGCTGCTTTTCTGGTTGCCTGTGATTTTAATTCTATGTCATTAAGACACGTGAAGCTGCTATGATCTCCGCAGAGGAATAAGGTGGAATCATATTCCACAGGCTCCGACGCCCGCCGCATGTGGCAGGGGCTACAGTCCATTACAGATAACAAAGGAAGACCCAGTGATCTGCCCAATGATGCCTCTCTACCAGACCAACTCAATGCATTTTAAGCACGGTTTGACAATAACAACATCGTGCCGGGTGTGAGGGCCGCCACCAACTCAGAAGAATGGGTGATCTCGCTCTCTGAGGCCGACGTAAGTAAAGTCTTTAATCGGGTCAACACCCGCAAGGCCCGATGGTATTCCAGGGCGCATTCTCAGAGCATGCGCAGAACATCTGGCAGGCATAGTTACAATCATTTTCAACCTCTCCTTGTCTCAGTCTGTAATCCCCACATGTTTTAAGATGACCACCATCATTCCTGTTCCTAAGAACTCTAAGGCTTCATGCCACAATGACTACCGCCTTGTAGCAATCTGTAATCATGAAGTGCTTTGAGAGGCTGGTTATGGCACACATAAACTCCATCCACCCTAAACCAACTCCAATTTGTATACCGCCCCAACAGATCCATAGACGACGCAATCGCAATTGCACTCCACACTGCCCTCACCCACCTAGATAAGAGGAATACCTACGTTAGAATGCTGTTCATTGATTACAGCTCAGCGTTCAACACCATTATCCCCTCCAAGCACAACACCAAGCATAGGACTCTGGGTCTGAACACCTCCCTCTGCAACTGGATCCTGGACTTTCTGACGGGCCGACCCCAGGTGGTGAGGGTAGGCAACATCATCTCCACCATGCTGACCCTTAACACAGGGGCCCCACAGGGGTGTGTGCTTAGTCCCCTCCTGTACTCCCTGTTCACCCACGACTGCGTGGCCACGCACGACTCCAACACCATTATCAAGTTCGCTGACAACACGACGGTGGTAGGCCTGATCACCGGCGACGTTGAGTCAGCCTACAGGGAGGAGGTGAGGTGACCTGACAGTGTGGGGCTGGAACAACAACCTCTCCCTCAACGTCAGTAAGACCAAGGAGCTGATCGTGTACTACAGGAAATGGGGGGGCGAGCACGCCCCCATCCACATCAACGGGGCTGCAGTGGAGCGGGTCGAGTGTTTCAAGTTCCTCTGTGTCCACTAAGAACTTCAAATGGTCCAAACACATGCGCACAGCCGTGAAGAAGGCGCGACAGCGCCTCTTCCCCCTCAGGAGGTTGAAAAGGTTTGGCATGGGCCCTCAAATCTTCAAAAGGTTCTACAGCTGTACCAGTGAGAGCATCTTGACTGGCTGCATCACTGCTTGTTACGGCAACAGCACCGCCCTCGATTTCATGGCGCTACAGAGGGTGGTGCGGACAGCCCAGTATATCACTGGGGCCGAGCTCCCTGCCATCCAGGACCTCTATATCAGGCGGTGTGAAAGGAAGGCCCGGAAAATCGTTAAAGACTCCAGCCACCCAAGCCATAGACTGTTCTCTCTGCTTCCGCACGGCAAGCGGTACATAAAGTCTGACACCAACAGGCTCCTGAACAGCTTCCATCCCCAACTTGATGATGGTGTTGGAGTTGTGCACCTCTACGCAGACGACACCATTTTGTATACATCTGGCCCTTCATTGGACACTGTGTTAACAAACCTCCAAACGAGCTTCAATGCCATACAACACTCCTCCAACTGCTCTTAAACACTAGTAAAACTAAATGCATGCTCTTCTATCGAACGCTGCTTGCACCCGCCCGCCCGACTAGAATCACTACTCTCGGCGGGTCTGACTTAGAATATGTGGACAACTACAAATACCTAGGTGTCTTGTTAGACTGTAAACTCTCCTTCCAGACTCACATTAAACATCTCCAATCCAAAGTTACATCTAGAATCAGCTTCCTATTTCGCAACAAAGCCTCCTTCACTCATGCTGCTAAACAAGCCCTCGTAAAACTGACTATCCTACCGATCCTTGACTTCGGCGATGTCATTTACAAAATAGCCTCCAACACTCTACTCAGCAAATTGGATGTAGTCTATCACAGTGCCATCCGTTTTGTCACCAAAGCCCCATATACTACCCACCATTGTGACCTGTACGCTCTCGTTGGCTGGCCCTCACTACATGTCGCCAAACCCACTGGCTCCAGGTCATCTATAAATCACTTCTAGGTTAAATCCCCGCCTTATCTTAGATCATTGGTCACCATAACAACACCCACCCGTAGTATGCGCTCCAGCAGGTATATCTCACTGGTCATCCTCAAAGCCAACACCTCTGGCCGCCATTCCTTCCAGTTCTCTGCTGCAAATGACTGGAACAAACTGCAAAAATCTCTGAAGCTGGAGACACTTATCTCCCTCACTAACTTTAAGCATCAGTTGTCAGAGCAGCTTACCGATCACTGCACCTGTACACAGCCATTCTGAAATTAGCCCACCCAACTACCTCATCCCCATATTGTTATTTATTTTGCTAATTTGCACCCCAGTATCTCTATTTGCACATCATCTTCTGCACATCTATCATTCCAGTGTTAATGCTAAATTGTAATTATTTTGCACTATGGCCTATTTATTGCCTTACCTCCATAACTTACTACATTTGCACACACTGTATATAGATTTTCTATTGTATTATTGACTGTACGTTTTCTTTATTCCATATGTAACTCTGTGTTGTTGTTTTTATCGCACTGCTTTGCTTTATCTTGGCCAGGTCGCAGTTGTAAATGAGAACTTGTTCTCAACTGGCCTACCTGGTTAAATAAAAATAAATAAAAATAAAGTCATAAGACTGATGAATAGCTAGCTAAATGGCTACACAGACTATCTGAGTTGTCCCTTGTATTTTACACTCACAGGACCCTGCACACTCACAGGACCCTACACACTCACAGGGCCCTACACACTTACAGGGCCCTACACACATACGCACACTGATAGAGAACATAGAGAACAGCGCCGGAGAAGATGGCTGCAGTTTTACAGCCCTCTAACCAATTGTACTATTATGTGTGTTTTTCCGCGTTATTTGTAATTTATTTTGTACATAATGTTTCTGCCATCGTCTCTTATAACCAAAAAGAGCTTCTGGATATCAGGACAGCGATTACTCACCTCGTATTGGACACTTTATTTTACTTCTGCTCTTTTTTTCTCAACACTTTTTTTGTTGTTGTTTTATTCTTACTTTTTTTGTTTAAAATAAATGCACTGTTGGTTAAGGGCTGTAAGTAAGCATTTCACTGTAATGTCTGCACCTGTTGTATTCGGCGCATGTGACCAATACAATTTGATTTGATTTGATTTGATACTCCAACATACACACAAACACTCACACCATAATTTGCTCACACACACATGATATGAACATACATTTATACTGACTCTACACACACGCACACCCACTCACATACAATCATCATATACGCTGCTGCTACTCTGTTTATCATATATCCTGATGCCTAGTCACCTTACCCCTATACATATCTACCTCTATCACTCCAGTATCCCTGCACATGTAAATATGGCACTGAAACTGACTGACCCTGTATATAGTATGCTCACAGTATGTATATAATATGCTTACATATATTATCGTGTTCTTATCTTTATAACTCATGTGTTTTTGTTCTACCTTATTATTTTGAGAATTACATTGTTATTGATTACTGCATTGTTGGGGTTAGAGCCGGGCAGGAAAGGCATTTCACTGTACTGGTGCATGTGACATTAAAACACGGACAGACACACACGTCATCTCACCTGCATGAGTCTCTCCAGCTGGAAGAACTTACAGTGCAGATCCTCAAAGTTCTGCTTGAAGAGGTCCCTGAGTCTGTAGTCAAACATGATCTTGACCAGAACACTGAAGGCCTGCTCCTCAGGCATCTACATACAGGGCAGAGAGAGAGAGCGAGAGAGCGCGAGAGAGCGGGAGAGAGAGAGAGAGAGAGAGAGAGAGAGAGAGAGAGAGAGAGAGAGAGAGAGAGAGAGAGAGAGAGAGAGAGAGAGAGCAAGAGGGAGTGAGAGACAGAGAGAGAGAGAGAGTGAGAGAGAGAGAGAGAGAGAGATTACAGTACATCAGCAATCACACACTGACTGACTGGGGTCTATCAGCATCAAACATTGCAGTTCTGTCCACCAGGTGTCCGTGATTCCTTCAGAGAGCTCTGGCACTGTGGTGTCTGAGAGGGACAGAAAGATCTTCTCTGAACCTCCTCCAGCCTAGAGCACTCCATCACAACGCTGAGCATGTGAAGAGGGAAGAGGGAGAGAGAGAGAGAGAGAGAGAGAGAGAGAGAGAGAGAGAGAGAGAGAGAGAGAGAGAGAGAGAGGAGAGAGAGAGAGAGAGAGAGAGAGAGAGAGAGAGAGACATGGAGAGAGAGAGACATGGAGAGAGCGAGACATGGTTGGGAGAGGCATGGAGACATAGAAGTGAGAGACATGGAGAGAGAGAGACATGGAGAGAGAGACATGGAAAGAGAGAGACATGGAGACATGGAGAGAGAGAGACGTGGAGAGAGAGACATGGAGAAGGAGAGACTGGAGAGACAGACAGAAAGACATGGTGAGAAGACAGACAGAGAGAGACATGGAGAGA
>NW_028158065.1:0-22500 GCF_964263955.1 Coregonus lavaretus
ACCTGGCAGCAACACACTGCTCTGACTGTTCTCTCTCTCTCCTCTCTCTCTGTATCTGTCTCTCTTTCTCTCTCTCTGTCTCTCGGGTGAATGGGGTGATGGGGGAGAAAAATAAGTCTCGGCCTAGTCTAGGGTTGTCATAGTGATACGTTGTGTTGTGTGTCACTAGTATTGATGGAGCTATACTAGGCTGTTTGTCCTGTCCTGGTAGATTGGATGTGTCTGTGTGTGTGTATGTGTATGTGTCTGTGTGTGTGTCTGTGTGTGTGTATGAATGACTGCGCAGATACCCTTCCAGCAGATTAGATGTGTTTATGATTCTGCATTTCTGCACATGTAATGCTAGTTTATGCCAGAAGGTGGTGCTGTAAGATAAGATGTACTACGGTCAGTGTCAGTGTTGAAGTACCAGACATTCCCTACATGTGATGCTGCTCCAGTCCGGATCCTGCTATGCTCTCGATGGCCAGACAACACAGAGACACTCCTGGTCATCCTCACGGCTCAGTCTAGTGTGAACAGACAAACGGACAGACAGACAGGCTGGCAGGCAGACTATCATGGCCAGTCATCTTGTTCAATACAGTCACTTAGTGAGACCAATTAGCCAGTCTAGATCAATATTAGCTTTGCAGCTTTACTCTGATGGTCCAATAAAACTAATTCTAGAGAGTGTGAGTTATAGGTTGGATTAGCTCATTGACATGTTAGTATTCACAGAGGGAGGAGAAAGTATCTCTGTGTCAGTGGGCTGGATTTATCCTGGCATTAGACTGGAGGGTGATCCAGCGTGTTATGGAGGACTTGCCCTAACTCTGTTTACTTCAAATCCATAGACAATCACACTAGTCAAACACGGTTATATGCTCCCTCTAAGTCACGTGTCAAACACAAGGCCCGCTGGCCGAATCCGGCCCGAGACACATTTCTATCCGGCCAGCGCAATGATTTGGGTTGTCAATTCATTTTGGCCCACTTCCATAGAGTACCACAGTATGAGTCATAATACCCATAAAACCTAGCGGTCAAACAAGGAAATGGTTCTCAATCATTTTTCCACCATTCATTTTTCCGATAGGGGATTTTAGTAACACTTAAAATAAGGGCTGTGTTTCGTGTAGGCTTACCCTGGCGTGACGTTTTAATAACTGTGTAAATCTCTCTAGGACAAGGTGACTTATCAAAAGACGTCCGTGTGTCCCGTTTACAGCGCGCAGCAGAGTGAAAGTGTACAGACACATGCCACAGTCCTAGCTAGCTAGGTTACTAATGAATAACCAAAAAACTAAACCTGCAACAAAAAACCATTCAAAGTGTCACTGGTGTAGAGATGAGTAGGCAGGAGGCAGTCGCAGGTTTAGAACTACTGAATTTATTGAAGCACCATAGATCAAAACGGGACGAAACCCAAACGCTGTTGTGTTCAAAATATATCTTCATAAACAAAAAGGCACTGGGTGAACCCAAAGTGCAAAATATAAAGTACTCTGGAAATAGACCGCGATTCCTCTCAAGAAGAAAAGTAACATTTACAATGATCGACAAAGACAAATGGCAGAGGGAGTTTATATACAGTGATAGAGTGGGGATTGGAACCAGGTGTGTGTAATGATGACGAGACAAGTCCGGGGTTGATGAGTGAAGGCCGTTTGCCAGCAGTAGGTTTAACAGCAGCTAGAAGGCCGGTGACGCCAAACGCCTGAGCTGGACAGGAGGGGGAGCCAAAGCGAAGGCTGGTGTGACACAAAGGAAAACATGTAGGCCTATTATAGCAACATTTGAGCAGTAGCCTAGGCTGGCCACTCAACTAGGCCTACAAGACATTTTGAGAGCACCATACAGCAAAGATGTTTTACATTTAAATGTTACAACATCCTAGCTACGTTTTTGTTATTTGGAGTTATTAAAAATGTTATTATTAGGGTCGCAGCATGTTATGCATATCTGCAAGCATAGCAGCAAAGGCTGGACCAAAATTATTTTGTTTTAATATGTTAAAATGCTATATACAGCATCCTATTTACATAAGTGGACATTATAAAGGGCATTATATTTTCAAATATAACAATGGCCAGTTTGGGTCGCAGTTGTATGCACGTTTTTTTTGTAAAAACAAACAAAACAGGTTATGTCTGTTGGTCTAACTATGAGTTCAGAAAGTAACCACACTTGGCAATTTTTTGGTAGAATGACTATGAGAAAGTCAGTTCTGGGGTGCGTTCAGTTTGATTGAACGTTTGCTACGTTGCAAAAACGTGTTGTACAGAACTACACGTTTCCCCAAAACATTCTTCAACGTTCTTGAACAGACTGAGGTAGCCTACGTTTGCTCCGTTTGGTGGGTGTGGCAGGGTGTGGCTTGAAGCAATGAGTGACGTATTTGAAGGACAGCGGTGCATATTGAACCCACAACCCAACCCCTCCCCATTTTTCAACTGGTCGTTCAGAACAGAACTGTTTTCGTTTAATAAAACGTTGCATTACGTTTTTTTTATACTGAACACAGCTCTGGTGACTTTTCTACTCCAAAAGTAATTAAAATAAAATTGCCCTCTCCAAAAATGAGCCTACCAACATATTGGTCCATACTATCCATCTGGTGTGTTATTTAGCAATAAGCATTATCACATGTAGCCCAACTGATGCAGCATAGTGGCTATAAATCAATAGGCTGAAGCATGGGGTTTCCCATCTGTATTTGTGATAATAATTAGCTAGATCATTGCTTCCCAAACTTTTTCTATCATGGCCACCTTTTCATCATGGGGGAACATCATATGCCCCCCCCCCCCCCCCCCCCCATTCCATATTGAATATCAAGAAGAAAAGGTTCAGAAACAGCCCTTCTCAAATTCTGTAGCCTAATAGAAACTAGTTGTTTCAAAGTTTATTATACTACCAAAGTTGTGTTTGAACTCACAACATTGAGCCCAATATAACCGTTACCAATTATCGCTTGTTTTGAGATATACCATTCACACGCTAGATGCACATCTAGTCACTTCGCCATAGAAACTTTCTCCATTTGAAAAATATAATTTTCTATATAATTCTTATTCGTGCTTATGAATTTACCATGTTAAATGTGACTGTACTTCATTATTTGTTACAAGTGAAGGGTTTGCTAAAGAAGCGAGAGGAGAGGAGATGAAACAGAGGAGCTAAGCTCCGTTCTTACAAGCCTTACGCAACTTCTTTTCCCTTCACAAACCACAACCTCTGATGACCCGGCAAACCAAAAGCATAATTTGCGGCGGGGGAGAGCCAATCATAAACTGAGGAATTGAGCAGTACTGTGTAGTGTAACGTCGAACGTCGCAGAAAGCCAGTAGCTCCTGATGGGAAAATCTCCAATCCATCAAATGCATAATTCTGTGCACGCTTACGTGTGTGTGCGTGTGTGTGTGCGTGTGTGTGTGGACAGCTTGCCATCCCTGCGGGCATCAGGAGAGCTCCAGTCTCTGTGATCCACCTGACAGCTGCTTTGCCAAATGGGATTTTCCTGTAGATTACAACATGCCTTGTATCATCTGACAACACAACATACAGAATACACTAACATGAATTCCATTGGTCTCTACTCTTTTCTTTGTCTTTTAACATGCATTTAGAGCCCTTATCGTCTTAGCTCGCGACAAACTGGGGAGCTTTCCACGGTCCTGAACGGGGAAGTGCCCGGACCCGTAATTCATCAGTTGTTCATTAATTGGTAACGGATTAGAATGTGCATGTAAATATACATTCAGATGCCAATCCCACAAGCCCTGGCTTGCAGCAACATTTTAGTAACATAAAATTCACTTTATTATAGTAATAACATTTTACATGATTACTATATTTGAAGGCTAACATTATGGAAATCATTTGGGAGGTTCTATCCTGCTGCCTTCCTGCCATTTACTGTATAAGTAAATGCTGTGTTCCAAATGGCACCCTATTCCCTATTTAGTGGACTACTTTTGTGAAGGGCTCTGGTCAAAAGTAGTGTACTCTATAGGGAATAGGGTGCCATTTGGAACATAGACAATAATCTTTAAGTTCTTCATTATCCTAATGAGAAATAAACAAGAAGTATCAGCCTCTCCTGTTCAGTCCATTAACCCTTCTGTTACAGCATGTTGTGGAGCCTGAACTGTATTAAGACGGAGAGGAGCGGAATGATGACGACGTTTAAACATCTTAATGGTCCAATTACACAGACAGCTGTTGTTGTGCAGCATAGCAATGGTTGCCGCTTCACTGGCAGTTACCTAGCAACAAGAGAGGATACATACGGAGCAAGTTGCAGAATAGCTCATATAGCAATGAATACATTAAAATTGAATAAATCTGTCAGTGTTTACTCTTAACTACATGCTGACTTTAAAATAAGCGGTTTTGAATGTGCGTGTGTGTGTGTGTGTGTGTGTGTGTGTGTGTGTGTGTGTGTGCAAGCGGGCGTGTTTATGCCCTTGAGGTCAGATAGGCTAACATACTGATATTTCTGTAGGGAATAATTTAAATCGACCAGTTTTCCTAGGAAAGGTTTCCACTAATCATAGAACATGCATCAATTTCAATTAATTCATTATCAGGGGAGAGAGAGGAAGGGGGAGGGTGGCTGTCAGGGGAGGGAATGGGGATTCGGGGGAGTCTCAGCAAGATGGAGGGAGCATTAGAGAGGGAGGGAGGGAGGGAGGGAGAGAGAGGGAGAGAGAGAGAGAGAGAGAGAGAGAGAGAGAGAGAGAGAGAGAGAGAGAGAGAGAGAGAGAGAGAGAGAGAGAGAGAGAGAGAGAGAGCATTAGACTCATCCTGTAATTGGAACGACATGAAAAGTAAACCCTGCTGTTAGGGACCGACGCCCTTCAGGCTTGATTTAATACACTCAACCACAACTACACATCCATCTCTTTATCTCCCCCCGTCCTTTTCTGTCTGCTGTCCCTCCCTCATTCCTCCTCTCTTCCTCCCTTTTTTCTCCCTTTCTCATCTCTGTTTCTCAATTTTCGCTCACTTTAACTCCCTCCTTACCTCCTCTGCTTTCCCTTCTCTCTCTCTCATTCTCTCTTCCCTCTCTCTTCCCCCACCCCTTCCTCCCACCCACCTTCCCCCTCTACATTTGTTCAGTACCATGCGTCTCCATCTGTCGTCCATCAGAGCAACAGACACATTTTACACCATTTGGCTTCACATTCATTTCTACTGTGAAACACACATCGTCTGCTGGTTTCTACATAGCATTTGCTAAACACATGCATGAAAACACATTGTCAATCTAAATAACATAATAAAAAAATCCCCATTGAAATCCGTCAGTTTAAGCTAGAGATATCTGTTTTTTTGCATGGGCTAGGCCTATGTCGCCTATGTCGCCCTTCCACTTCTGCGGTGGAAGGTGGCCGAGCTAAAGCTGTCAGACCATGAGACATCCCGAAAATCAGTTGTCTCACGAAAACGTCTGTAGCGTCCGAACGTCTGAAGTCGGTACCGTCGATGTGCCAACTTCTGTTTGTAGCATCCCCCCACGGCTTAGACCTTTAGAGGTTTAACCCCACATTATTGTAAATAATATACTTATCTCCAAAGACATGTCTCCAGACCAGAGCTCCAGTAAGGGGGCAGACAGAGCAGGTCTACCCAGCCCTCCCTGGGCTTGGCCTGGCACTGAGCCCCCTGGCAGATGGCTGACTGGTAAAGTCTAATACCCCCTAGGGTGGGCTGGTGGCTGTTGGGGTTATACGGAGGACTGAAGAGCATCTAAGGATCTTAAAGGCGTCTTATCTTTCTATGTTTTGTAACAATTTAAAGCAGGATCTTACAAATGAGAGGAAGTAGACGATGAAAGGATCAACCAAGAGGATGATGATTTGTGCTTCCCTTATGTACTGATTAATCTATGTATCTTTTGACCCAACTATCAACAGTATGTTTTCTTTTAAATGTGTCCTCCCCCGTTTTGTCAGTTGGGTTGCTATAGGGCCTACTTCTACCTGCTCTGTCCGTGTAAGGGAGGACACATGGATGACATGCTCTCTCCAATTCTGGAGGCCCTCAAGCATCTCCTGTAAGACCTTTTAGACCGTAACAATGACTGACTGACACATGGATGGGATTGGTTTGCAGACAGGTCTGCCTCTCTCTATCTCCCCTAGAAGCAGACTGGGGGACAGAGGAGAGGTGGGAGAGGGGAGAAAGGCTGAGAGACAGGGCTAGGGATAGTGGAGAAAGGCTTAGAGACAGTGCTAGGGTGAGGGGAGAAAGGCTTAAAGACAGGGCTAGGTAGAAGGGAGAAAGGCTTAAAGACAGGGCTAGGTAGAAGGGAGACATGTTTAAAGACAGGGCTAGGGAGAGGGGAGAAAGGCTTAGAGACAGGGCTAGGGAGAAGGGAGAAAGGCTTAGAGACAGTGCTAGGGTGAGCGGAGAAACACAGGTCTAGGTAGATGGCAGAAAGAGATAGGGCTAGGGAGAGGGGAGAAAGGCTTAGAGACAGGGCTAGGTAGAGGGGAGAAAGGCTTAGAGATAGGGCTAGGTAGAGGGGAGAAAGGCTTAGAGATAGGGCTAGGGAGAGGGGAGAAAGGCTTAGAGACAGGGCTAGGGAGAAGGGAGAAAGGCTTAGAGACAGGGCTAGGGAGACGGGATAAAGGCTTAGAGACAGTGCTAGGGAGAGGGGAGAAAGACAGGTCTAGGTAGATGGCAGAAAGGCTTAGAGACAGGGCTAGGGAGAGTGGAGAAAGGCTTAGAGACAGGTATAGGAAGACGGGAGAAAGGCTTACAGACAGGGCTTGGGAGAAGGGAGAAAGGCTTAGAGACAGGGCTAGGGAGAGGGGAGAAAGGTTTAGAGACAGGGCTTGGTAGAGGGGAGAAAGTCTTAGAGACAGGCATAGGTAGAGAGGAGAAAGGCTTAGAGACAGGGCTAGGGAGAGGGGATAAAGACAGGGCTAGGTAGAAGGGAGAAAGGTTTATAGACAGGGCTAGGGAGAGGGGATAAAGGCTTAGAGACAGGGCTTGGTAGAGGGGAGAAAGGCTTAGAGACAGGGCTTGGTAGAGGGGAGAAAGGCTTAGAGATAGGGCTAGGTAGAGGGGAGAAAGGCTTAGAGACAGGGCTTGGTAGAGGGGAGAAAGGCTTAGAGACAGGGCTAGGGAGGGGAGAAAGGCTTAGAGACGGCTAGGGAGAGGGGAGAAAGGCTTAGAGACAGGGCTTGGTAGAGGGGAGAAAGGCTTAGAGATAGGGCTAGGTAGAGGGGAGAAAGGCTTAGAGACAGGGCTTGGTAGAGGGGAGAAAGGCTTAGAGACAGGGCTAGGGAGGGGAGAAAGGCTTAGAGACAGGGCTAGGAAGACGGGAGAAAGGCTTAGAGACAGGGCTAGGGAGAGCGGAGAAAGACAGGTCTAGGTAGATGGCAGAAAGAGACAGGCATAGGTAGAGAGGAGAAAGGCTTAGAGACAGGGCTTAGAGACAGGGCTAGGGAGAGGGGATAAAGACAGGGCTAGGTAGAAGGGAGAAAGGTTTAGAGACAGGGCTAGGAAGACGGGAGAAAGGCTTAGAGACAGGGCTAGGTAGAGGGGATAAAGACAGGGCTAGGTAGAGGGGAGAAAGACAGGTCTAGGTAGATGGCAGAAAGAGACAGGGCTAAGGAGATGGGAGAAAGGCTTAGAGACAGGCATAGGTAGAGAGGAGAAAGGCTCAGAGACAGAGCAAGAGAGAGGGGAGAAAGGCTTAGAGACAGGGCTAGGGAGAGCGGAGAAAGACAGGTCTAGGTAAAAGGGAGAAAGAGACAGGGCTAAGGAGATGGGAGAAAGGCTTAGAGACAGGGCTAGGGACACGGGAGAAAGGCTTAGAGACAGGGCTAGGGACACGGGAGAAAGGCTTAGAGACAGGGCTAGGGAGAGGGGAGAAATGTTTAAATACAGGGCTAGGTAGAAGGGAGAAAGGCTTAGAGACAGGGCTAGGGAGAGGGGAGAAAGGTTTAGAGACAGGGCTTGGTAGAGGGGAGAAAGTCTTAGAGACAGGCATAGGTAGAGAGGAGAAAGGCTTAGAGACAGGGCTTAGAGACAGGGCTAGGGAGAGGGGATAAAGACAGGGCTAGGTAGAAGGGAGAAAGGTTTATAGACAGGGCTAGGGAGAGGGGAGAAAGGCTTAGAGACGGCTAGGGAGAGGGGAGAAAGGCTTAGAGACGGCTAGGAAGACGGGAGAAAGGCTTAGAGACAGTGCTAGGGAGAGGGGAGAAAGGCTTAGAGATAGGGCTAGGTAGAGGGGAGAAAGGCTTAGAGACAGGGCTTGGTAGAGGGGAGAAAGTCTTAGAGACAGAGCAAGAGAGAGGGGAGAAAGGCTTAGAGAGGGCTAGGAAGACGGGAGAAAGGCTTAGAGACAGTGCTAGGGAGAGGGGAGAAAGGCTTAGAGATAGGGCTAGGTAGAGGGGAGAAAGGCTTAGAGACAGGGCTTGGTAGAGGGGAGAAAGGCTTAGAGACAGGGCTAGGGAGGGGAGAAGGGCTTAGAGACAGGGCTAGGGAGAGCGGAGAAAGACAGGTCTAGGTAGATGGCAGAAAGAGACAGGCATAGGTAGAGAGGAGAAAGGCTTAGAGACAGGGCTTAGAGACAGGGCTAGGGAGAGGGGATAAAGACAGGGCTAGGTAGAAGGGAGAAAGGTTTAGAGACAGGGCTAGGAAGACGGGAGAAAGGCTTAGAGACAGGGCTAGGAAGAAGGGAGAAAGGCTTGGAGACAGGGCTAGGGAGAGCGGAGAAAGGCTTAGAGATAGGGCTAGGTAGAGGGGAGAAAGACTTAGAGATAGGGCTAGGTAGAGGGGAGAAAGGCTTAGAGATAGGGCTAGGGAGAGGGGAGAAAGGCTTAGAGATAGGGCTAGGGAGAAGGGAGAAAGGCTTAGAGATAGGGCTAGGGAGAGGGGAGAAAGGCTTAGAGATAGGGCTAGGGAGAAGGGAGAAAGGCTTAGAGACAGGGCTAGGGAGAGGGGAGAAAGGCTTAGAGATAGGGCTAGGTAGAGGGGAGAAAGGCTTAGAGATAGGGCTAGGTAGAGGGGAGAAAGGCTTAGAGATAGGGCTAGGGAGAGGGGAGAAAGGCTTAGAGATAGGGCTAGGGAGAAGGGAGAAAGGCTTAGAGACAGGGCTAGGGAGAGGGGAGAAAGGCTTAGAGATAGGGCTAGGGAGAAGGGAGAAAGGCTTAGAGACAGTGCTAGGGAGAGGGGAGAAAGGCTTAGAGACAGGCATAGGTAGAGAGGAGAAAGGCTTAGAGACAGAGCAAGAGAGAGGGGAGAAAGGCTTAGAGACAGGGCTAGGGAGACGGGAGAAAGGCTTAGAGACAGGGCTAGGGAGAGGGGAGAAATGTTTAAATACAGGGCTAGGTAGAAGGGAGAAAGGCTTAGAAACAGGGCTAGGGAGACGGGATAAAGGCTTAGAGACAGTGCTAGGGAGAGGGGAGAAAGAGACAGGGCTAGGGAGAGGGGAGAAAGACTTAGAGACAGGGCTAGGGAGAGGGGAGAAAGACTTAGAGACAGGGCTTGGTAGAGGGGAGAAAGACAGGTCTAGGTAGATGGGAGAAAGGCTTAGAGACAGGGCTAGGGAGAGCGGAGAAAGACAGGTCTAGGTAGATGGCAGAAAGAGACAGGGCTAGGGAGAGTGGAGAAAGGCTTAGAGACAGGTATAGGAAGACGGGAGAAAGGCTTACAGACAGGGCTTGGGAGAAGGGAGAAAGGCTTAGAGACAGGGCTAGGGAGAGGGGAGAAAGGTTTAGAGACAGGGCTTGGTAGAGGGGAGAAAGTCTTAGAGACAGGCATAGGTAGAGAGGAGAAAGGCTTAGAGACAGGGCTTAGAGACAGGGCTAGGGAGAGGGGATAAAGACAGGGCTAGGTAGAAGGGAGAAAGGTTTATAGACAGGGCTAGGTAGAGGGGATAAAGACAGGGCTAGGGAGAGGGGAGAAAGGCTTAGAGACGGCTAGGGAGAGGGGAGAAAGGCTTAGAGAGGGCTAGGAAGACGGGAGAAAGGCTTAGAGACAGTGCTAGGGAGAGGGGAGAAAGGCTTAGAGATAGGGCTAGGTAGAGGGGAGAAAGGCTTAGAGACAGGGCTTGGTAGAGGGGAGAAAGGCTTAGAGACAGGGCTAGGGAGGGGAGAAAGGCTTAGAGACAGGGCTAGGAAGACGGGAGAAAGGCTTAGAGACAGTGCTAGGGAGAGGGGAGAAGGGCTTAGAGACAGGGCTAGGGAGAGCGGAGAAAGACAGGTCTAGGTAGAAGGGAGAAAGAGACAGGGCTAAGGAGATGGGAGAAAGGCTTAGAGACAGGCATAGGTAGAGAGGAGAAAGGCTTAGAGACAGAGCAAGAGAGAGGGGAGAAAGGCTTAGAGACAGGGCTAGGTAGAAGGGAGAAAGGCTTAGAGACAGGGCTTGGGAGAAGGGAGAAAGGCTTAGAGACAGGGCTAGGGAGAGGGGAGAAAGGCTTAGAGACAGGGCTAGGGAGAGGGGAGAAAGGCTTAGAGACAGGCATAGGTAGAGAGGAGAAAGGCTTAGAGACAGAGCAAGAGAGAGGGGAGAAAGGCTTAGAGACAGGGCTAGGTAGAAGGGAGAAAGGCTTAGAAACAGGGCTAGGGAGAAGGGAGAAAGGCTTAGAAACAGGGCTAGGGAGACGGGATAAAGGCTTAGAGACAGGGCTAGGGAGAGTGGAGAAAGACAGGTCTAGGTAGATGGGAGAAAGGCTTAGAGACAGGGCTAGGGAGAGCGGAGAAAGACAGGTCTAGGTAGATGGCAGAAAGAGACAGGGCTAAGGAGATGGGAGAAAGGCTTAGAGACAGGGCTAGGGAGAGTGGAGAAAGGCTTAGAGACAGGTATAGGAAGACGGGAGAAAGGCTTAGAGACAGGGCTTGGGAGAAGGGAGAAAGGCTTAGAGACAGGGCTAGGGAGAGGGGAGAAAGGTTTAGAGACAGGGCTTGGTAGAGGGGAGAAAGTCTTAGAGACAGGCATAGGTAGAGAGGAGAAAGGCTTAGAGACAGGGCTTAGAGACAGGGCTAGGGAGAGGGGATAAAGACAGGGCTAGGTAGAAGGGAGAAAGGTTTATAGACAGGGCTAGGGAGAGGGGATAAAGGCTTAGAGACGGCTAGGGAGAGGGGAGAAAGTCTTAGAGACGGCTAGGGAGAGGGGAGAAAGGCTTAGAGACGGCTAGGAAGACGGGAGAAAGGCTTAGAGACAGTGCTAGGGAGAGGGGAGAAAGGCTTAGAGATAGGGCTAGGTAGAGGGGAGAAAGGCTTAGAGACAGGGCTTGGTAGAGGGGAGAAAGTCTTAGAGACAGAGCAAGAGAGAGGGGAGAAAGGCTTAGAGAGGGCTAGGAAGACGGGAGAAAGGCTTAGAGACAGTGCTAGGGAGAGGGGAGAAAGGCTTAGAGATAGGGCTAGGTAGAGGGGAGAAAGGCTTAGAGACAGGGCTTGG
Organism: Coregonus lavaretus; assembly: GCF_964263955.1. NCBI lineage: Eukaryota > Metazoa > Chordata > Actinopteri > Salmoniformes > Salmonidae > Coregonus > Coregonus lavaretus. The sequence continues at coordinate 11,404 of NW_028158065.1, forward strand.
TAGAGGGGAGAAAGGCTTAGAGACAGGGCTAGGGAGGGGAGAAGGGCTTAGAGACAGGGCTAGGGAGAGCGGAGAAAGACAGGTCTAGGTAGATGGCAGAAAGAGACAGGCATAGGTAGAGAGGAGAAAGGCTTAGAGACAGGGCTAGGGAGAGGGGATAAAGACAGGGCTAGGTAGAAGGGAGAAAGGTTTAGAGACAGGGCTAGGAAGAACGGAGAAAGGCTTGGAGACAGGGCTAGGGAGAGCGGAGAAAGACAGGTCTAGGTAGATGGCAGAAAGAGACAGGGCTAAGGAGATGGGAGAAAGGCTTAGAGACAGGCATAGGTAGAGAGGAGAAAGGCTCAGAGACAGAATAAGAGAGAGGGGAGAAAGGCTTAGAGACAGGGCTAGGGAGAGTGAAGAAAGACAGGTCTAGGTAGATGGCAGAAAGGCTTAGAGACAGGGCTAGGGAGAGCGGAGAAAGACAGGTCTAGGTAGATGGGATAAAGGCTTAGAGACAGGGCTAGGGACACGGGAGAAAGGCTTAGAGACAGGGCTAGGGAGAGGGGATAAAGGCTTAGAAACAGGGCTAGGGAGAGGGGAGAAATGTTTAAATACAGGGCTAGGTAGAAGGGAGAAAGGCTTAGAGACAGGGCTAGGGACACGGGAGAAAGGCTTAGAGACAGTGCTAGGTAGAAGGGAGAAAGGCTTAGAGACAGGGCTAGGGAGAGCGGAGAAAGACAGGTCTAGGTAGATGGGAGAAAGAGACAGGGCTAAGGAGATGGGAGAAAGGCTTAGAGACAGGGCTAGGGAGAGTGGAGAAATGGTTAGAGACAGGGCTAGGGAGTTGGGAGAAATGTTTAGAGACAGTGCTAGGAAGAGGGGAGAAATGCTTAGAGACGGGGCTAGGGAGACAGGAGAAAGGCCTAGAGACAGGGCCAGGGAGAGTGGAGAAGGCCTGGGGAGCAGGAAACAGGGAGACCTGGCTAAGCGAAAAGAGAGAGATAATGGGCGAAACAGGGTGAGGAAAGAGGTGGAGAAAAGGGGAAGGTAGTGAGGAAAAAAGAGGCAGGATCTGTGTCATTAAAGCAGTAGCTTTGATCTGAGGTTTTGGCTGCTGGCTTCCACACGCTTTCATGAAACTGTTCACTACCTCTCCTTCATATGTCTCTTTCTCTCTCTCTCAATTACATTTCAATTTAAGGGCTTAATTGGCATGGGGAACTTAGTTTAACATTGCCAAAGCAAGTGAATTAGGTAGTAAACAAAAGTGAAATAAACAATAAATATTAACAGTAAACATTACACTCAGAAGTTCCAAAAGAATAAAGACATTTCAAATGTCATATTATGTATATATACAGTGTTGTAGCAATGTGCAAATAGTTAAAGTACAAATGGGAAAAGAAATAAACATCAATATGGGTTGTATTTACAGTGGTGTTTGTTCTTCACTGGTTCCCCTTTTCTTGTGGCAACAGGTCACAAATCTTGCTGCTGTGATGGCACACTGTGGTTTTTCTCCCAATAGATAAGGGAATTTATCAAAATTGGGTTTGTTTTCTAATTCTTTGTGGATCTTTAATCTGAGGGAAATATGTGTTTCTAATATGGTCATACATTTGGCAGGAGGTTAGGAAGTGCAGTTCAGTGCCACCTCATTTTGTGGGCAGTGTGCACATAGCCTGTCTTCTCTTGAGAGCCAGGTCTGCCTACGGCGGCCTTTCTCAATAGCAAGGCTATACTCACTGAGTCTGTACATAGTCAAAGCTTTCCTTAAGTTTGGGTCAGTCACAGTGGTCAGGTATTCTGCCACTGTAAACTCTCTGTTTAGGGCCAAATAGCATTCTAGTTTGCTCTGTTTTTTTGTTAATTCTTTCCAATGTGTCAAGTAATTATCTTTTTGTTTTCTCATGATTTGGTTGGGTCTAATTGGGTTGTTGTTGTTGTCCTGGGGCTCTGTGGGGTCTGTTTGTGTTTGTGAACAGAGCCCCAGGACCAGCTTACTTAGGGGACTCTTCTCCAAGTTCATCTCTCTGTAGGTGATGGAAGGTTTGGGAATCGCTTCCTTTTAAGTGGTTATAGAATTTAACGGCTCTTTTCTGGATTTTGATAATTTACGGGTATCGGCCTAATTATGCTCTGCATGCATTATTTGGTGTTTTTCGTTGTAAACTGAGTTTTTTTTGCAGAATTCTGCATGCAGTCTCTCAATTTGGTGTTTGTCCCATTTTGTGAATTCTTGGTTGGTGAGCAGACCCCAAACCCCACAACCATAAAGGGCAATTGGTTCTATAACTGATTCAAGTATTTTTAGCCAGATCCTAATTGGTATGTCGAATTTTATGTTCCTTTTGATGGCATAGAAGGCCCTTCTTGCCTTGTCTCTCAGATCGTTCACAGCTTTGTGGAAGTTACCTGTGGCGCTGATGTTTAGGCCGAGGGATGTATAGTTTTTTGTGTGCTCTTGGGCAACGGTGTCTAGATGGAATTTGTATTTGTGGTCCTGGCAACTGGACCTTTTTGGAACACCATTATTTTTGTCTTACTGAGATTTACTGTCAGGGCCCAGGTCTGACAGAATCTGTGCAGAAGATTTTGGTGCTGCTGTAGGCCCTCCTTGGTTGGTGACAGAAGCACCAGATCATCAGTAAAAAGTAGACATTTGACTTCAGATTCTAATAGGGTGAGGCCGGGTGCTGCAGACTGTTCTAGTGCCCTCGCCAATTCGTTGATATATATGTTGAAGAGGGTGGGGCTTAAACTGCATCCCCGTCTCACCCCACGGCCTTGTGGAAAGAAATGTGTGTGTTTTTTGCCAATTTTAACTGCACACTTGTTGTTTGTGTACATGGATTTTATAATGTTGTATGTTTTTCCTCCAACCCCACTTTCCATCAATTTGTATAGTAGACCCTCATGCCAAATTGAGTCAAAACATTTTTTGAAATCAACAAAGCATGAGAAGACGTTCCCTTTGTTTTGTTTTGTTTGTTTGTCAATTAGGGTGTGCAGGGTGAATACGGGGTCTGTCGTACGGTAATTTGGTAAAAAGTCAATTTGACATTTGCTCAGTACATTGTTTTCACTGAGGAAATGAACTAGTCTGCTGTTAATGATAATGCAGAGGATTTTCCCAAGGTTGCTGTTGACGCATATCCCACGGTAGTTATTGGGGTCAAATCTGTCTCCACTTTTGTGGATTGGTGTCACGGTTTCGGCCGAGGCTGCTCCTCCTCCTTGTTCGGGCAGGTTTCGGCGGTCGTCGTCCCCGGAGTACTAGCTGCCACCGATCTATGTTTCATGTTCGTTTGGTTTTGTCTTGATGTTGTACACCTGTGTCTAGTTAGTCCTCATTAGTGTCCTATTTAGTTCTCGTTGTGTGTGTATGGTGTTGTGTGTGATTGCTCTTCTGTTTTGGTGTTCTGAGCTACGTACTTCCCTCCGTTGTTTGGAGAGGTTTTCGCGCATGTTAGTGCGCCTTTTGTTTGACGCCTGTGTGCGCCTTTATTTCGCCTCCGGGCTTATTGTGCTCGCTTACTACGTGAATAATTCACTAAAGTCTTTTGGACTTAGCTTCTGCGTCCTGCGCTTGATTCCTGCACCACACCCACCTTCAGCACCCCTGACAATTGGGGTGATCAGTCCTTCGTTCCAAATATTGGGGAAGATGCCAGAGCTAAGGATGATGTTAAAGAGTTTAAGTATAGCTAATTGGAATTTGTGGGCTGTATATTTTATCATTTCATTGAGGATACCATCAACACCACAGGCCTTTTTGGGTTGGAGGGTTTGTATTTTGTCCTGTAGTTCATTCAATGTAATTGGAGAATCCAGTGGGTTCTGGTAGTCTTTAATAGTTGATTCTAAGATTTGCATTTGATTATGTATATTTTTTTGCTGTTTGTTCTCTGTTATAGGGCCAAAAGGATTGGAGAAGTGGTTTACCCATACATCTCCGTTTTGGATAGATAGCTCTTGTTGTTGTTGTTTGTTTAGTGTTTTCCAATTTTCCCAGAAGTGGTTAGAGTCTATGGATTCTTCAATTACATTGAGCTGATTTCTGACATGCAGTTCCTTCTTTTTCCGTAGTGTATTTCTGTATTGTTTTAGTGATTCACAATAGTAAAGGCATAGGTTCAGGTTTTCTGGGTCTCTATGTTTTTGGTTGTATAGGTTTCTCAATTTCTTTCTTAGGTTTTTGCATTCTTCATCAAACCATTTGTCACTGTTGTTACTTTTCTTCGGTTTTCTGTTAGAGATTTTTAGATTTGATAGGGAAGCTGAGATGTCAAATATACTGTTTAGTTTTTCTACTGCCAAGCGTACACCTTCACTATTACAGTGGAACGTTTTGTCCAGGAAGTTGTCTAAAAGGGATTGAATTTGTTGTTGCCTAATAGTTTTTTGGTAGGTTTCGACACTACTTTCCTTCCATCTATAGCATTTCTTAATATTATTCAGTTCCTTTGGCTTTGATGCCTCATGATTGAGGATTGCTCTGTTCAAGTAGACTGTGATTTTGCTGTGGTCTAATAGGGGTGTCAGTGGGCTGACTGTGAACCCTCTGAGAGACTCTGGGTTGTCAGTGACATAGTCTACAGTACTACTGCCAAGAGATGAGCTATAGGTGTACCTACCATAGGAGTCCCCTCGAAGCCTACCATTGACTATGTACATACCCAGCGTGCGACAGAGCTGCAGGAGTTGTGACCCGTTTTTGTTGGTTATGTTGTTGTAGTTGTGCCTAGGGGGGCATATGGGGGAGGGAATGCTGTCACCTCCAGGTAGGTGTTTGTCCCCCTGTGTGCTGAGGGTGTCAGGTTCTTGTCCAGTTCTGGCATTTTGGTCGCCACAGACTAGTACATGTCCCTGGTTCTGGAAATGATTGATTTCCTCCTCCAGGATGGAGAAGCTGTCTTCATTAAAGTATGGGGATTCTAGTGGGGGGATATAGGTAGCACACAGGAGGACATGTTTCTCTGTTGAGATAATTTCCTTTTGAATTTCTAGCCAAATGTAAAATGTTCCTGTTTTGATTAATTTAATAGTGAGTTAGGTCTGCTGGAGTGTCTCGCTGGTCTGGGCGGGGTTTCTGTTGATCTGTTTCTCCTGTGTGAGGTGTTGGGTCTGCGGTTGAGGGCGATATCCTTTAGGGTCCGGGCGAAGGTGGGCACTGCTGCCTTGCATAGGTGGACCTGGTCGTAAAGGCTGTTCAAGTCCAGGGTAGAGTGGTGGGCCAGGTAGACATTTGGTTTTGAGGCACAGTCACGGAAAATACTTGCGTTTACCTTCTGTATGGTAGCAGGGTGGAAGTATTTTTGTGGTAGCAGGTTTGAGATAATCTCTCTCTCTCTCTCTCTCTGTCTCTGTCTCTCTCTGTCTCTGTCTCTCTCTGTCTCTCTCTCTCTGTCTCTCTCTCTATCTGGCTTTTGCCATTTAGTCTTTCTATTTGATTCTCTCCACCCCTCTCTCTGCCGGAGCCACCTGCATTCTACCCACTTGCCACTTCCAAAGTGAAACCATAATCGTCCAACCAACCAGCCTTCACTCCACTGACTCTGGTAATTCCATTGTCTCCCAGTGGTTCTAATTAATTTCAATCTAATCTTGTTGTCAGTCCGCCGACACGTATTTTTACTTAAGTATTTTACACCACTGTCTATATCCCCTCATGATTGCACATTTTTCTATCTTCTGTAGCAGTCATAAAAGAAACACAGACCAGACAAGTAGATACACAATGGATTATGGTCATTGTAGTTAATTACCTAATTTTATGCACTAAACTATGTAGAATATTGGCCTGTTGAAAACTACAACTCCCTACTAAAGCGCACAGTTCAGGCTGGATCTGATTTATTTCTAGAGAAATTGTGCAATGTGAGCATTGAGCTCACAGAAAAAATAAAGAACTAAATGGAATTCCAATAATTGAACTGATGTCGGTCAATTAGTTGTTTAAAAACGAAAAATAACATACATATCGCTCTGCACTAACAGCCACATACCCATTAGCACTGAAGCAGGCCGACTCTATTCTCTGTGTATATCAATGATGTCGCTCTTGCTGCTGGTGACTCTCAGATCCACCTCTACGCAGATGACACCATTTTGTATACATCTGGCCCTTCATTGGACACTGTGTTAACAAACCTCCAAACGAGCTTCAATGCCATACAACACTCCTTCCGTAGCCTCCAACTGCTCTTAAACGCTAGTAAAACTAAACGCATGCTCTTCAATCGAACGCTGCTTGCACCCGCCCGCCCGACTAGAATCACTACTCTCGGCGGGTCTGACTTAGAATATGTGGACAACTACAAATACCTAGGTGTCTGGTTAGACCGTAAACTCTCCTTCCAGACTCACATTAAGCATCTCCAATCCAAAGTTAAATCTAGAATCGGCTTCCTATTTTCCAACAAAGCCTCCTTCACTCATGCTGCCAAACATGCCCTCGTAAAACTGACTATCCTACCGATCATTGACTTCGGCGATGTCATTTACAAAATAGCCTCCAACACTCTACACAGCAAATTGGATGTAGTCTATCACAGTGCCATCCGTTTTGTCACCAAAGCCCCATATACAACCCACCATTGTGACCTGTACGCTCTCATTGGCTGGCCCTCACTACATATTCGTCGCCAAAGCCACTGGCTCCAGGTCATCTATAAATCACTGCTAGGCAAATCCCTGCCTTATCTTAGCTCATTGGTCACCATAGCAACACCCACCCGTAGTATGCGCTCCAACAGGTATACAGTGGGGGAAAAAAGTATTTAGTCAGCCACCAATTGTGCAAGTTCTCCCACTTAAAAAGATGAGAGAGGCCTGTAATTTTCATCATAGGTACACGTCAACTATGACAGACAAATTGAGAATTTTTTTTCCAGAAAATCACATTGTAGGATTTTTAATGAATTTATTTGCAAATTATGGTGGAAAATAAGTATTTGGTCACCTACAAACAAGCAAGATTTCTGGCTCTCACAGACCTGTAACTTCTTCTTTAAGAGGCTCCTCTGTCCTCCACTCGTTACCTGTATTAATGGCACCTGTTTGAACTTGTTATCAGTATAAAAGACACCTGTCCACAACCTCAAACAGTCACACTCCAAACTCCACTATGGCCAAGACCAAAGAGCTGTCAAAGGACACCAGAAACAAAATTGTAGACCTGCACCAGGCTGGGAAGACTGAATCTGCAATAGGTAAGCAGCTTGGTTTGAAGAAATCAACTGTGGGAGCAATTATTAGGAAATGGAAGACATACAAGACCACTGATAATCTCCCTCGATCTGGGGCTCCACGCAAGATCTCACCCTGTGGGGTCAAAATGATCAAAAGAACGGTGAGCAAAAATCCCAGAACCACACGGGGGGACCTAGTGAATTACCTGCAGAGAGCTGGGACCAAAGTAACAAAGCCTACCATCAGTAACACACTACACCGCCAGTTACTCAAATCCTGCAGTGCAGACGTGTCCCCCTGCTTAAGCCAGTACATGTCCAGGCCCGTCTGAAGAGTGCATTTGGATGATCCAGAAGAGGATTGGGAGAATGTCATATGGTCAGATGAAACCAAAATATAACTTTTTGGTAAAAACTCAACTCGTCGTGTTTGGAGGACAAAGAATGCTGAGTTGCATCCAAAGAACACCATACCTACTGTGAAGCATGGGGGTGGAAACATCATGCTTTGGGGCTGTTTTTCTGCAAAGGGACCAGGACGACTGATCCGTGTAAAGGAAAGAATGAATGGGGCCATGTATCGTGAGATTTTGAGTGAAAACCTCCTTCCATCAGCAAGGGCATTGAAGATGAAACGTGGCTGGGTCTTTCAGCATGACAATGATCCCAAACACACCGCCCGGGCAATGAAGGAGTGGCTTCGTAAGAAGCATTTCAAGGTCCTGGAGTGGCCTAGCCAGTGTCCAGATCTCAACCCCATAGAAAATCATTGGAGGGAGTTGAAAGTCTGTGTTGCCCAGCGACAGCCCCAAAACATCACTGCTCTAGAGGAGATCTGCATGGAGGAATGGGCCAAAATACCAGCAACAGTGTGTGCAAACCTTGTGAAGACTTACAAAAAACATTTGACCTGTGTCATTGCCAACAATGGGTATAAAACAAAGTATTGAGAAACTTTTGTTATTGACCAAATACTTATTTTCCACCATAATTTGCAAATAAATTCATAAAAAATCCTACAATGTGATTTTCTGGATTTCTTTTTTCATTTTGTCTGTCATAGTTGACGTGTACCTATGATGAAAATTACAAGCCTCTCTCATCTTTTTAAGTGGGAGAATTTGCACAATTGGTGGCTGACTAAATACTTTTTTCCCCCACTGTATCTCACTGGTCATTCCCAAAGCCAACACCTCCTTTGGCCGCCATTCCTTCCAGTTCTCTGCTGCCAATGACTGGAATGAACTGCAAAAATCTCTGAAGCTGGAGACTCTTATTTCCCTCACTAACTTTAAGCATCAGTTGTCAGAGCAGCTTACCGATCACTGCACCTGTACACAGCCCATCTGTAATTAGCCCACCCAACTACCTCATCCCCATATTGTTATTTATTTTGCTCATTTGCACCCCAGTATCTCTATTTGCACATCATCTTCTGCACATCTATCACTCCAGTGTTAATACTAAATTGTAATTATTTTGCACTATGGCCTATTTATTGCCTTACCTCCATAACTTACTACATTTGCACACACTGTATATAGATTTACTATTGTGTTGTTGACTGTACGTTTTGTTTATTCCATATGTAACTCTGTGTTGTTGTTTTTATCGCACTGCTTTGCTTTATCTTGGCCAGGTCGCAGTTGTAAATGAGAACTTGTTCTCAACTGGCTTACCTAGTTAAATAAAGGTAAAAAAAAAAAAAAAAAAAGATCTCATGGTTTGACCAATTTCCCTTCAGATTCTATCGTTTATCCACATTTCTCCAAACGTCAAATTTCAAAGCTGCTCCAAACGTCAATATTCGTGGTGTTTTGGACACCCTGGGTTACTCCTCCTAGTGCAGCTCCTCCTTTATGCGGCTCCTCCTGCATTCATTCCGAATGGTTAAAGCTGCAATATGTAACATTTCTGCATAGTGCATCTTTAAGTTAAGGTTTGGGATAGGGTTAAAACAAAATGTTTTAAAATGAGTGTCTAGCACTGGGACTGAACACGCGACCCTTGGTGCCGGAGTTTGCGGCTTACGCCCTTCCGTCGTCCCCATCCACAACGCCATAGCAAAACCCAAGCCTACTTGATGATAATAGTGCTCACCTTTGCCCCTAGTGGTGAGTTTTAAAGGCCTCTCCCGATGTCCTCGGGACATGGACGGTTGTCCAATTTCGAAGTGAATCTTGAGTGACCTGGCTGCAAATGGGCACTTGGATTACATGTGTAATGACACAATGCAGACACACACACATGCATGCAAATGCTGGAACACACGTGTGCACACACACACACACACAAACATGCACGCACCTACACACACACACACACACACACACACACACACACATTGGGGGATTATAAAGGGTCATGTGTGTGTGAGGGGAAGTCCCAGTGGTGATTGATATTAGATCCAGAAAGAACTCGTGCCGACGGCATCTCAACTTTAATCTAATTAATCAGACTGGTTGCTGCACTCATCCTTCATCATCATCTCGCTCTCGCTCGCTCTCTCTCTCTCTCTCTCTCTCTCTCTCTCTCTCTCTCTCATCTTCCCCTCTCTTCCCCCCCTCTCTCTCTCTCTCTCTCTTTCTTTCTTTCTTCCTTCCTTCCTTCCTTCCTCACTTTTTCTGCCTGTCCCTTATCCCCCTAACCCTCTCTCTCATTCTCAGTCTCTCTCTCTGCCCCGAGTCCCAGCTCTCCTGATCCACCTCTTTCTTTCTCTGTATCTTTAGCCTCCTCTCACCCTCATCACTCTCTCCTCTCAATGTCTTCCTCTCTCCTGATGTCTACAGGCCTTCAACAGTAACTATGTATTAACTAAACCAGTGAGCCCATTCCTTAATGTCACCTGGGAGGAAAAATATAACTTTGCCCTGGCATTAACCTATATAGTGGAACTGTACAATGTCAGATCTGCTTGTCATCTTGAGCCATTCATAATTCATGATTTTCTGACTGACCATTGCCAGTAGGCTGCAATGTGGTGGTTCGATTAAACGTCACAGCGAGCGTTCAAAACGCGTTTGCTGCGTGTAGTTTTGAAGATCCAGCCTGCGGCAATCTGTATTGGAAAGGGCTGGTGCTAAAGCGGCGCGTCAGTACCAGCGCCAGGGATTCTGCAGCCCCAGTCCATATGCGCACCAATGACTCGGGCGCGCCGCACCAGAGTTCCTTCTGTTCGAGGAGAGAAGACGAGGAGGACTTTGCTTGGTGAACGAAAGGAAGGAGGAAAGCGAAGTGGCACTCTGATCTGCAACCGAGGAGGCTGGCAGGGAAACGTTGGAATGACTTTAGCCAGCCAGGCTTGACGCATAATCCCGCCCCAGCCAAGCTGTTCGAGAGAGAGTCTTGCCTGCTTCAACTCAAATCCTCACCAGATAAGATTTACCGAGGACTGCTGTCTCATTCACACACCCTCATACAGGGAAAAGGCAATTTATTTGACACATTCCACTGCATTCCACTGCATAGCAGAGGAGGTGGCACTATATGAAGACATTTGGATCATTTTAAACTACATAGGCTATTTTCGTCTCTTTTTAACGAGGCAAGACGGAGGCAACCACCACCCATTCCTTCGAGGTTAAATGCGCTAGAATGACTAAAGACACACATTTGTAAAGCACTGTCATTGCATAGGCTAAAACCCCTATTTGAAGCGCACTGAGACGTGGACGGGACTTGCCAATATCGCTATTTGATCATTCCGCTATATCTACCAGAGAGTTGGAGTCAAGATGACAGCCCTCACGCTGGTCTCGCGGCCCGCCTGCTGCTGATGGTAAAGTCCAGGATGTCTTTAACGGTCTCAGGATCCAGAACCAACCGATTTATCAATGGAGGAGGAAAGTAACACCCGCAAGATCAACAACAGCTTCCTACGCGACCACAACTATGCTACTGAAGGTTTGCGACGGAAAACAAG
>NW_028158065.1:25000-45897 GCF_964263955.1 Coregonus lavaretus
CCTGCGAGTAAGCATTTAATTGGATGGTGTATACCATGTGTATCCTGTACATATGACTAATAAAACTTGAAACGTAGGTCCCAGTTGAGGTCAGATCAGGTGAGATGTTGGTAATAGTTCCCTCAGGCACTCACAGCTCATTTTAATGATGTAAAATGTTTATGATGTCACACGCTGACCTTTAGTTTGTACCAATCCCACACCTCAGTGAGTTGTGTGTGTGATGTCCGAGAGGTGTTCCCATAGGGACCCATGAGATCCCAATACCATAATGACTTGCAAGAGGTCAAACCGAATGTGTTTTTGCTGAATGAGAGAAGAAGAAACGTCCTATCATCAATCACTCCTTGTCATCATGTACTTGAAATGTCTCTGGCACATTCTACTAATACTGTTCTACTGCTTTTCAAATAATGAACATTGGATGGACTGCGAGATGGAATATATCATTTTTCCTGCATAATGGAGACAGATAGAAAGCCTAAGTTTTCATCTCATCGCTCTGGGTTGGAAAGAAAAGCCTCCAGGTTGGAAAGAAAGGCCTCCAGGGGCTGTGAAGACTGAGCAAAGGAGCCTGGGAAAAAAAGAACATTAACATTCCAGCTTATTTGCATACAGCCGCGTACAGATGACATGTTGCTAATAGTGATAGGATGTGGCGTCTCGCTGTGTGTGTGTATGGCGAGTATGCAGTGTGGGGTTAATGGACTGTGACACTCCTGCTACATGTCTTCATATCACCTCACAAAATGCGAGGAATGGAAGAACATATTCACAGCAGAAGAGATTTTGAAGGAGATTATTATAATTCTCTTCCAAACCCAAGGTAGGGGTAGAAACATGACTGCATCCCAAATGGCACCCTATTCCCTATAATTCCCCTGGTAAAAAGTAGTGCACTACAGTATATAGGGCAGGGCTATTCAACTATATTCTTATAGGGGCTGATGTAAAAAGGGAGGGGTGGACATTTTCCACATGCGATTCATCTTCAGAAGAACTATATTAAAGCAACACACACCAATAAAGCACTTTTGTTAAAATTAAATGTTCCTACAAGTAATTAGGAAAGAAGTGGTTGGTGCTTAACCAACGTGAGTCGAGGTGCAACCCCAAAATTCGATCATCATTGAAAAGGAAAAGGCACAACGCTCGCTCACCAATTTTTTTATTTTAGTTAAACAACTATTAAAAGCTTCTTAAAAGTCAGCTTCTTAAAAGTCAGCTTCCTAAATGTCAGCTTTTTAAAGGTAATTTAAAAATCATCTGAAAACTAAGCATAATAATAAATAATACAAAGATATGTAAAATCATGTAATGCCAAATTCGAGTCTGAAGGAAGTATGCTTTGAATTGATTTCCCTCAGTCATTAGTAAAAAAAAATTGGTCACACTCCCTTCTAACAAGTCCTTGTGAGCATCAGACAGGAAAACAGAAGGCAGGTACGTGTTCCTGAGAGTCGTAGCTTTCAGCAGTGTAGCTTAAACCATTCAAACACTAGAGCCAAATTCATAAGAAGAGAAAATAAGTAACATGCCACATAGGTGCTAGAAACCGCTAGAAACCGCTAGAAACTGCTAGAAACCACACTATAGACAACCACAATAGTGCTTGTCATTTTGGCATTGAACGTTAGATTTTGGCGGGGATTTTTTTGCAGATCTTTTATTAATGTTCAGAATTGACCAAAGGGCCAAATTAATAAACGGCCCGGATCTGTCCCGCGGGCCGCCAGTTGAATAGCCTTGATATAGGGAATAGGGTGTAATTTGGGTAGCAACATGACCATTTCCCTGTGACCAGGAGGCAGGAAGCTGTAGGACTCAACTACAGGATTGACATTGATTTTTGTCCCTTTAAATTTAGCCATCGGAACAATGACCTTAAAATCTAAACTGGGAGGATGTAATCTATATGTAATCACTCTCTCTCTCTAGATCTCTCTCTCTCTCAATTTAAATTTACATTTAATTTTAGGGGCTTTATTGGCATGCCAAAGCAAGTGAAGTAGATAATAAACAAAAGTGAAATAAACAATAAAAATTAACAGTAAACATTACACTCACAAAAGTTCCAAAAGAAAAATACATTTAAAATGTCATTTTATGTAAATATACAGGGTTATAATGATGTGCAAATAGTTAAAGTACAAAAGGGAAAATAAATAAACATAAATATGGGTTGTATTGTTCTTCACTGGTTGCCCTTTTCTTGTTAATTCTTTCCAATGTGTCAAGTAATTATCTTTTTGTGTTCTCATGATTTGGTTGGGTCTAATTGTGTTACTGTCCTGGAGCTCTGTGGGGTCTGTTTGTGTTTGTGAACAGAGCCCCAGGACCAGCTTGTTTAGGGGACTCTTCTCCAGGTTCATCTCTCTGTAGGTGATGGCTTTGTTATGGAAGGTTTGGGAATCGCTTCCTTTTAGGTGGTTGTAGAATTTAACGGCTCTTTTCTAGATTTGGATAATTAGAGGGTATCGGCCTAATTCTGCTCTCTCTCTCGCTCTCTCTATCTTTTTCTGTATATGTTTGCTGAATTTTAATACAGTGTCACTACTGGAGAAGCTGGCCAGACACAATCCCACTAAGGGTCTGTATGACGGGGGAGGAGGAGGAGAGGAGGATGAGAGGAGGAGGAGTGTAGTGCTGAAACCCCATGTGCCAAGGCAAATGTCCCCAGGCTACACTTTAGGACCCCATCATGAAAAGACTTAACCCTTGTCTCCGTCTCTCTCTGCCCCAGGGCTGCATCCATTATTCATGAGAAAGCACTCTCAAAATGTTATGTCTCACATTTTAGGAGAGGGCAGGGGGGTTAGGGGTGGGGGACACATTGCATTACAGAGGGTTGGTGTGTGTGTGTGTGTGTGTGTGTGTGTGTGTGTGTGTGTGTGTGTGTGTGTGTGTGTGTGTGTGTGTGTGTGTGTGTGTGTGTGTGTGTGCGTGCGTGCATGCATGTGTGCATGTAGTGTATAGTGTATGTATAGTGTGAGTTGGGTTTAGTTGCAAGCTGTGTAGTGTGTGAGCCACAGCCCTCTCTCCCCAGCTGCTGATTAGGTTTTTCATTTTCTGATAAGCTGTTTTATTGAGTCTGCAGTGAAATGACAAAATAATGGGGATCCACTAAGAATGCCCCAGATAGTTCCACCCACATAGTGTACAGTAGGACATTAGAGTATTTGCGATTCGTCCATTGGCGATGGTCTCTAAAATAAACTAACCAAAGCTCTAAGGAATTTCTATTTTCGCTGACTGTGCAACCACAGGTTAAAGAAAATGACAGTGCATCTTTGAGAGAGAAGGAGAGAGAGAGAGAGAGAGAGAGAGAGAGAGAGAGAGAGAGAGAGAGAGAAGAGAGAGAGAGAGGAGAGAGAGAGAGAGAGAGAGAGAGAGAGAGAATGTTGCTATGATAAATGTATATGTCTAAGATGTTCTCTGTACTACCCTGGAGGTTAAACAGTATTTTACTTTTCTGTGTTTCTCAATTGGATGTGTTTGTTGGCTCTGATTAAACATTTATGTCTTGCTGTGGTCTGTCCAGGAACAAATGTCACACAGAATGTTTTTCTATAAAGTCACTTAACTCACTATGACCAACTTCTCAGCTTACACTGTATAACCTTTGAAAAGACAGCCCAGATGAATAGCTATGAGATATGAAAACAGCAGAGACAAAGACAATGGTTTAGTGCTGTGGTGTTTTCTAACACAAACTCCATCAGTATAGCGCCTCTCTGTTAGTAGTTTGTGCACTCTATTTCTCTCACTCTCTCCTCTCCTCTCCTCTCTGTCTCTCTCTCTCTCTCTCTCTCTCTCTCTCTCTCTCTCTCTCTCTCTCTCTCTCTCTCTCTCTCTCTCTCTCTCTCTCTCTCTCTCTCTCTCTCTCTCTCTCTCTCTCTCTCTCTCTCTCTCTCTCTCTCTCTCTCTCTCTCTCTCTCTCTCTCTCTCTCTCTCTCTCTCTCTCTCTCCTCCTTCCTTCCCTCTCTCTCTCTGTTAGGTATCTATCTGGTAATAAAGTGTGAAAGGGGGAGAAATAACATCTGTCCCTCGTCTGATTATACACACACACACACACACACACACACACACACACACACACACACACACACACACACACACACACACACACACACACACACACACACACACACACACACACACACACACACACACACACACACAATCCTGTATATCTCCTAGGGGCCAGATTCTGTAGAAATCAGGTTAATGATCTGTTTCTCTCCAGTACTAAGAGCCATGATGATAGAATGTTGTCTAGATAGAATGTTACAGTGTGTGTGTGAACCTCACGTAGCGTACAAGCATAAGCCATCTAGCCTTCCAGAGAGCAGGCTGAGGTAATGGTCTTATTCAGGGAATCCAGACAGTCATTGGACCCAAATATAACGTTGTTTGTGTTTGAGAGAGAGAGAGAGAATAATTTAGCATTCTCCATTGACGCATGCAGCGCAGTGTAGTGCAGTGTTCCCATGTGTCTAACAGAAAGCATTGACACGGCACTCCGCTGCCAGTTACCCTCTCTCTACCTAATATAACAGCACCCTTACGTAACTGGCTCTCCACAGTCACGCCATGTTGGCTTCTTACACAACAACTGTTTTAGCTAGTGTATGAGGCTGTTTTAGCAGACTATTTTAGCTGGAGTTCGTGTCAATTTCACCTAGTCTCTGTTTGTTCAGTCACATATAGATTATTTGACTAGGTCGCCCCACTATCGTAGCTCTCCTCTGATGACCCCAGACTTTAGTGTGTTCTCAGCATTATATCTCTGCCCTCCCTGACTGGTGGTCCTGTCTCTTTGTCTGAGGGCTACGTTAGCCTGTCTCTGGATCTGAGGGGCTACGTTAGTCTGTCTCTGAGTTTGAGGGGCTACCTTAGCCTGTCTCTGGGTCTGAGGGGCTATGTTAGCCTGTCTCTGTGTCTGAGGCGCTACGTTAGCCCATCTCTATATCTGAGGGGTTACCTTAGCCTGTATCTATATCTGAGGGGTTACCTTAGCCTGTCTCTGTGTCTGAGGCACTACGTTAGCCTCTCTCTGTGTCTGAGGGCTACATTAGCCTATCTCTGTGTCTGAAGGGTTACCTTAGCCTGTCTCTGTGTCTGAGGGGCTACATTAGCCTGTCTCTGTGTTTGAGGGGCTACCTTAGCCTGTCTCTGTGTTTGAGGGGCTACGTTAGCCTGTCTCTGTATCTGAGGCCCTACGTTAGCCTGTCTCTGGGTCTGATTGCTATGTTAGCCTGTCTCTGTGTCTGAGGGGCTACGTTAGCCTGTCTCTGTGTCTGAGGGGCTACCTTAGCCTGTCTCTGTGTTTGAGGGGCTACGTTAGCCTGTCTCTGTATCTGAGGCGCTACGTTAGCCTGTCTCTGGGTCTGATTGCTATGTTAGCCTGTCTCTGTGTCTGAGGGGCTACGTTAGCCTGTCTCTGTGTTTGAGGGGCTACCTTAGCCTGTCTCTGTGTTTGAGGGGCTACGTTAGCCTGTCTCTGTATCTGAGGGGCTACGTTAGCCTGTCTCTGGGTCTGATTGCTATGTTAGCCTGTCTCTGTGTCTGAGGGGCTACGTTAGCCTGTCTCTGAGTCTGAGGGGCTACGTTAGCCTGTCTCTGTGTCTGAGGCGCTATGTTAGCCCGTCTCTATATCTGAGGGGTTACCTTAGCCTGTCTCTGTGTCTGAGGGGCTACGTTAGCCTGTCTCTGTGTCTGAGGGGCTACATTAGCCTGTCTCTGTGTCTGAGGCGCTACGTTAGCCCGTCTCTATATCTGAGGGGTTACCTTAGCCTGTCTCTGTGTCTGAGGGGCTACCTTAGCCCGTCTCTATATCTGAGGGGTTACGTTAGCCTGTCTCTGGGTCTGATTGCTATGTTAGCCTGTCTCTGTGTTTGAGGGGCTACGTTAGCCTGTCTCTGTATCTGAGGCGCTACGTTAGCCTGTCTCTGGGTCTGATTGCTATGTTAGCCTGTCTCTGTGTCTGAGGGGCTACGTTAGCCTGTCTCTGTGTTTGAGGGGCTACCTTAGCCTGTCTCTGTGTTTGAGGGGCTACGTTAGCCTGTCTCTGTATCTGAGGGGCTACGTTAGCCTGTCTCTGGGTCTGATTGCTATGTTAGCCTGTCTCTGTGTCTGAGGGGCTACGTTAGCCTGTCTCTGAGTCTGAGGGGCTACGTTAGCCTGTCTCTGTGTCTGAGGCGCTATGTTAGCCCGTCTCTATATCTGAGGGGTTACCTTAGCCCGTCTCTGTGTCTGAGGGGCTACGTTAGCCTGTCTCTGTGTCTGAGGGGCTACATTAGCCTGTCTCTGTGTCTGAGGCGCTACGTTAGCCCGTCTCTATATCTGAGGGGTTACCTTAGCCTGTCTCTGTGTCTGAGGGGCTACCTTAGCCCGTCTCTATATCTGAGGGGTTACCTTAGCCTGTCTCTGTGTCTGTGTCTGAGGCACTACGTTAGCCCATCTCTATATCTGAGGGGTTACCTTTGCCTGTCTCTGTGACTGAGGGGCTACCTTAGCCTGTCTCTGTGTTTGAGGGGCTACGTTAGCCTGTCTCTGTGTTTGAGGGGCTACGTTAGCCTGTCTCTGTATCTGAGGGGCTACCTTAGCCTGTCTCTGGGTCTGATTGCTATGTTAGCCTGTCTCTGGGTCTGAGGGGCTATGTTAGCCTGTCTCTGTGTCTGAGGGCTATGTTAGCCTGTCTCTGTGTCTAAGGGACTACGTTAGCCTTTCACTGTGTCTGAGGGCTATGTTAGTCTGTCTCTGTGTCTAAGGGGCTACCTTAGCCTGTCTCTGTGTCTTAGGGGCTACCTTAGCCTGTCTCTGTGTCTGAGGCGCTACGGTAGCCTGTCTCTATATCTGAGGGGTTACCTTAGCCTGTCTCTGTGACTGAGGGGCTACCTTAGCCTGTCTCTGTGTCTGAGGCGCTATGTTAGCCTGTCTCTGTATCTGATGGGCTATGTTAGCCTGTCTCTGTATCTGATGGGCTACCATAGCCTGTTTCTGTGTCTGAGGGGCTACGTTAGTCTGTCTCTGTGTCTGAGGGGCTACCTTAGCCTGTCTCTGTGTCTGAGGCGCTACGTTAGCCTGTCTCTATATCTGAGGGGTTACCTTAGCCTGTCTCTGTGTCTGAGGCGCTACGTTAGCCTGTCTCTGTATCTGATGGGCTATGTTAGCCTGTCTCTGTATCTGATGGGCTACCATAGCCTGTCTCTGTGTCTGAGGCGCTACGTTAGCCTGTCTCTGTATCTGATGGGCTATGTTAGCCTGTCTCTGTATCTGATGGGCTACCATAGCCTGTCTCTGTGTCTGAGGGGCTACGTTAGTCTGTCTCTGTGTCTGAGGGGCTACGTTAGCCTGTCTCTGTGTCTGAGGGGCTGTTTTAGCAAACTATTTTAGCTGGAGTTTGTGTCAATTTCACCTAGTCTCTGTTTGTTCAGTCACATATAGATTATTTGACTAGGTCGCCCTACTATCGTAGCTCTCCTCTGATGACCCCAGACTTTAGTGTGTTCTCAGGATTATATCTCTGCCCTCCCTGACTGGTGGTCCTGTCTTTGTGTCTGAGGGGCTACCTTAGCCTGTCTCTGTGTTTGAGGGGCTACTTTTAACTGTCTCTGTGTCTGAGGGCTACGTTAGCCTGTCTCTGTGTTTGAGGGGCTACGTTAGTCTGTCTCTGTGTCTGAGGGACTACGTTAGCCTTTCTCTGTGTCTGAGGGCTATGTTAGTCTGTCTCTGTGTGTAAGGGGCTACCTTAGCCTGTCTCTGTGTCTGAGGCGCTACGTTAGCCTGTCTCTGTATCTGATGGGCTACCATAGCCTGTTTCTGTGTCTGAGGGGCTACCTTAGCCTGTCTCTGTGTCTGAGGGGCTACTTTTAACTGTCTCTGTGTCTGAGGGCTACGTTAGCCTGTCTCTGTGTCTGAGGGGCTATGTTAGCCTGTCTCTGTGTCTGAGGGATATGTTAGCCTGTCTCTGTGTCTGAGGGACTACGTTAGCCTTTCTCTGTGTCTGAGGGACTACGTTAGCCTTTCTCTGTGTCTGAGGGCTATGTTAGTCTGTCTCTGTGTCTGAGGGACTACGTTAGCCTTTCTCTGTGTCTGAGGGACTACGTTAGCCTTTCTCTGTGTCTGAGGGCTATGTTAGTCTGTCTCTGTGTGTAAGGGGCTACCTTAGCCTGTCTCTGTGTCTGAGGCGCTACGTTAGCCTGTCTCTGTATCTGATGGGCTACCATAGCCTGTTTCTGTGTCTGAGGGGCTACCTTAGCCTGTCTCTGTGTCTGAGGGGCTACTTTTAACTGTCTCTGTGTCTGAGGGCTACGTTAGCCTGTCTCTGTGTCTGAGGGGCTATGTTAGCCTGTCTCTGTGTCTGAGGGATATGTTAGCCTGTCTCTGTGTCTGAGGGACTACGTTAGCCTGTCTCTGTGTCTGAGGGGCTACGTTAGCCTTTCTCTGTGTCTGAGGGATATGTTAGCCTGTCTCTGTGTCTGAGGGACTACGTTAGCCTTTCTCTGTGTCTGAGGGACTACGTTAGCCTTTCTCTGTGTCTGAGGGCTATGTTAGTCTGTCTCTGTGTGTAAGGGGCTACCTTAGCCTGTCTCTGTGTCTGAGGGGCTACCTTAACCTGTCTCTGTGTCTGAGGCGCTACGTTAGCCTGTCTCTATATCTGAGGGGTTACCTTAGCCTGTCTCTGTGACTGAGGGGCTACCTTAGCCTGTCTCTGTGTCTGAGGCGCTACGTTAGCCTGTCTCTGTATCTGATGGGCTACCATAGCCTGTTTCTGTGTCTGAGGGGCTACCTTAGCCTGTCTATGTGTCTGAGGGGCTACTTTTAACTGTCTCTGTGTCTGAGGGCTACGTTAGCCTGTCTCTGTGTCTGAGGGGCTATGTTAGCCTGTCTCTGTATCTGAGGGGCTACCTTAGCCTGTCTCTGTGTCTGAGGCACTACGTTAGCCTGTCTCTGTGTCTGAGGAGCTACCTTAGCCTGTCTCTGTGTCTGAGGGGTTACGTTCGCCTGTCTCTTTGTCTGAGGGGCTACCTTAGCCTATCTCTATATCTGATGGGCTACGTTAGCCTCTCTCTGTGTCTGAGGGGCTACCTTAGTCTATCTCTGTGTCTGATGGGCTACGTTAGCCTGTCTCATTGTCTGAGGGGCTATGTTAGCCTGTCTCTGTGTCTGATGCGCTACGTTAGCCTGTCTCTGTATCTGAGGGGCTACCTTAGCCTGTCTCTGGGTCTGATTGCTATGTTAGCCTGTCTCTGGGTCTGAGGGGCTATGTTAGCCTGTCTCTGTGTCTGAGGGCTATGTTAGCCTGTCTCTGTGTCTAAGGGACTACGTTAGCCTTTCACTGTGTCTGAGGGCTATGTTAGTCTGTCTCTGTGTCTAAGGGGCTACCTTAGCCTGTCTCTGTGTCTTAGGGGCTACCTTAGCCTGTCTCTGTGTCTGAGGCGCTACGGTAGCCTGTCTCTATATCTGAGGGGTTACCTTAGCCTGTCTCTGTGACTGAGGGGCTACCTTAGCCTGTCTCTGTGTCTGAGGCGCTATGTTAGCCTGTCTCTGTATCTGATGGGCTATGTTAGCCTGTCTCTGTATCTGATGGGCTACCATAGCCTGTTTCTGTGTCTGAGGGGCTACGTTAGTCTGTCTCTGTGTCTGAGGGGCTACCTTAGCCTGTCTCTGTGTCTGAGGCGCCACGTTAGCCTGTCTCTGTATCTGAGGGGTTACCTTAGCCTGTCTCTGTGTCTGAGGGGTTACCTTAGCCTGTCTCTGTGCCTGAGGGGCTGCCTTAGACTGTCTCTGTGTCTGAGAGCTACGTTAGCCTGTCTCTGAGTCTGAGGGGCTACGTTAGCCTGTCTCTGTGTCTGAGGCGCTATGTTAGCCCGTCTCTATATCTGAGGGGTTACCTTAGCCTGTCTCTGTGTCTGAGGGGCTACGTTAGCCTGTCTCTGTGTCTGAGGGCTACTTTAGTCTGTCTCTGTGTCTGAGGGCTACATTAGCCTGTGTCTGTGTGAGGGGCTACCTTAGCCTGTCTCTGTGCCTGAGGGGCTACATTCACCTTTCTCTGTGTCTGAGGGGTTACCTTAGCATATCTCTGTGTCTGATTGGCTACGTTAGCCTCTCTCTGTGTCTGAGGGGCTACCTTAGTCTATCTCTGTGTCTAATGTTCTACGTTAGCATGTCTCATTGTCTGAGGGCTATATTAATCTGTCTCTGTGTCTGAGTGGCTACCTTAGCCTGTCTCTGTGTCTGAGGGGCTAAGTTAGCCTGTCTCTGGGTCTGATTGCTATGTTAGCCTGTCTCTGGGTCTGAGGGGCTATGTTAGCCTGTCTCTGTGTCTGAGGGCTATGTTAGCCTGTCTCTGTGTCTAAGGGACTACGTTAGCCTTTCACTGTGTCTGAGGGCTATGTTAGTCTGTCTCTGTGTCTAAGGGGCTACCTTAGCCTGTCTCTGTGTCTTAGGGGCTACCTTAGCCTGTCTCTGTGTCTGAGGCGCTACGGTAGCCTGTCTCTATATCTGAGGGGTTACCTTAGCCTGTCTCTGTGACTGAGGGGCTACCTTAGCCTGTCTCTGTGTCTGAGGCGCTATGTTAGCCTGTCTCTGTATCTGATGGGCTATGTTAGCCTGTCTCTGTATCTGATGGGCTACCATAGCCTGTTTCTGTGTCTGAGGGGCTACGTTAGTCTGTCTCTGTGTCTGAGGGGCTACCTTAGCCTGTCTCTGTGTCTGAGGCGCCACGTTAGCCTGTCTCTGTATCTGAGGGGTTACCTTAGCCTGTCTCTGTGTCTGAGGGGTTACCTTAGCCTGTCTCTGTGCCTGAGGGGCTGCCTTAGACTGTCTCTGTGTCTGAGAGCTACGTTAGCTTGTCTCTGAGTCTGAGGGGCTACGTTAGCCTGTCTCTGTGTCTGAGGCGCTATGTTAGCCCGTCTCTATATCTGAGGGGTTACCTTAGCCTGTCTCTGTGTCTGAGGGGCTACGTTAGCCTGTCTCTGTGTCTGAGGGCTACTTTAGTCTGTCTCTGTGTCTGAGGGCTACATTAGCCTGTGTCTGTGTGAGGGGCTACCTTAGCCTGTCTCTGTGCCTGAGGGGCTACATTCACCTTTCTCTGTGTCTGAGGGGTTACCTTAGCATATCTCTGTGTCTGATTGGCTACGTTAGCCTCTCTCTGTGTCTGAGGGGCTACCTTAGTCTATCTCTGTGTCTAATGTTCTACGTTAGCATGTCTCATTGTCTGAGGGCTATATTAATCTGTCTCTGTGTCTGAGTGGCTACCTTAGCCTGTCTCTGTGTCTGAGGGGCTAAGTTAGCCTGTCTCTGTGTCTGAGGGCTACATTAGCCTGTCTCTGTGTCTGAGGGGTTACCTTAGCCTCTCTCTGAGTCTGAGGGGCTACGTTAGACTGTGTCTGTGTCTGAGGGGCTACGTTAGTCTGTCTCTGTGTCTGAGGGGCTACGTTAGCCTGTCTCTGTGTCTGAGGTGCTACGTTAGCCTCTCTCTGTGTCTGAGGTGCTACCTTAGTCTGTCTCTGTAACTGAGGGCTACGTTAGTCTGTCTCTTTGTCTGAGGGCTACGTTAGTCTGTCTCTGTGTCTGAGGGGCTACGTTCGTCTGTCTCTGTGTCTGAGGGCTACATTAGCCTGTCTCTGTGTCTGAAGGGTTACCTTAGCCTGTCTCTGTGTCTGAGTGGCTACGTTAGCCTGTCTCATTGTCTGAGGGGCTATGGTAGCCTGTCTCTGTGTTTGAGGTGCTACCTTAGCCTGTCTCTGTGTCTGAGGGGCTACCTTAATCTGTCTCTGTGTCTGAGGGGCTACGTTAGTCTGTCTCTCTGTTTGAGGTCTACCCTAGCCTGTCTCTGTGTCTGAGGTGCTACGTTAGCCTTTCTCTTTGTCTGAGGTGCTACGTTAGCCTCTCTCTTTGTCTGAGGGGCTACCTTAGTCTGTCTCTGTGACTGAGGGCTACGTTAGTCTGTCTCTGTGTCTGAGGGCTACGTTAGTCTGTCTCTGTGTCTGAGGGGCTACGTTCACCTGTCTCTGTGTCTGAGGGCTACCTTAGTCTGTCTCTGTGTCTGAGGGGCTACGTTCGCCTGTCTCTGTTTCTGAGGGCTACATTAGCCTGTCTCTGTTTCTGAAGGGCTACCTTAGCCTATCTCTGTGTCTGATGGGCTACGTTAGCCTCTCTCTGTGTCTGAGGGGCGACCTTAGTCTATCTCTGTGTCTGAGGGGCTACATTAGCCTGTCTCTGTGTCTGAGGGGCTATGGTAGCCTGTCTCTGTGTCTGAGGGGCTACATTAGCCTGTCTCTTTGTCTGAGGTGCTATGTTAGTCTATCTTTGTGTCTGATGGGCTACTTTAGCTTGTCTCTGTGTCTGAGGGCTATGTTAGCCTGTCTCTGTGTCTGAGGGCTATGTTAGCCTGTCTCTGTGTCTGACGGCTATATTAGTCTGTCTCTGTGTCTGAGTGGCTACCTTATAATAATATAATAATATGCCATTTAGCAGACGCTTTTATCCAAAGCGACTTACAGTCATGCGTGCATACATTTTTTTTGTGTTTGGGTGGTCCCGGGGATCGAACCCACTACATTGGCGTTACAAGCGCCGTGCTCTACCAGCTGAGCGACAGAGGACCACTACCTTAGCCTGTCTCTGTGTCTGAGGGGCTAAGTTAGCCTGTCTCTGTGTCTGAGGGCTACATTAGCCTGTCTCTGTGTCTGAGGGGCTACCTTAGCCTCTCTCTGAGTCTGAGGGGCTACGTTAGACTGTCTCTGTGTCTGAGGGCTACGTTAGTCTGTCTCTTTGTCTGAGGGGCTACGTTCGCCTGTCTCTCTGTCTGAGGTCTACCCTATCTATGTGTCTGAGGGGCTATGTTAGCCTGTCTCTGTGTCTGAGGGGCTACCTTAGCCTCTCTCTGAGTCTGAGGGGCTACCTTAGCCTGTCTCTGTGTATTTGGCGCTATCTTAACCTTTCTCTGTGTCTGATGCGCTACGTTAGCCTGTGTATGTATCTGAGGGGCTACCTTAGCCTGTCTCTGTGTGAGGGGCTACCTTAGCCTGTCTCTGTGTGTGAGGCGCCACGTTAGCCTCTCTGTGTATCTGAGGGGCTACCTTAGCCTGTCTCTGTGCCTGAGGGGCTACATTAGACTGTCTCTGTGTCTGAGGGCTACGTTAGTCTGTCTCTGTGTCTGAGGGGCTACGTTCGCCTGTCTCTCTGTCTGAGGTCTACCCTATCTATGTGTCTGAGGGGCTATGTTAGCCTGTCTCTGTGTCTGAGGGGCTACCTTAGCCTCTCTCTGAGTCTGAGGGGTTACCTTAGCCTGTCTCTGTGTATTTGGCGCTATCTTAACCTGTCTCTGTGTCTGATGCGCTACGTTAGCCTGTGTCTGTATCTGAGGGGCTACCTTAGCCTGTCTCTGTGTCTGAGGGCTACGTTAGCCTGTGTGTGTATCTGAGGGGCTACCTTAGCCTGTCTCTGTGTCTGAGGGGTTACCTTAGCCTGTCTCTGTGTCTGAGGGGTTACCTTAGCCTGTCTCTGTGTCTGAGGGGTTACCTTAGCCTATCTCTGTGTCTGATTGGCTACTTTAGCCTCTCTCTGTGTCTGAGGGGCTACCTTAGTCTATCTCTGTGTCTAATGTTCTACGTTAGCCTGTCTCTGTGTTTGAGGTGCTACATTAGCTTGTTCCTGTGTCTGAGGGCTATGTTAGCCTTTCTTTGTGTCCGAGGGTCTACCTTAGCCTGTCTCTGTGTCTGAAGGCTATATTAGTCTGTCTCTGTGTCTGAGTGGTTACCTTAGCCTGTCTCTGTGTCTGAGGGGGCTACGTTAGCCTCTCTCTGTGTCTGAGGGGCTACCTTAACCTGTCTCTGTGTCAGAGGGCTACATTAGCCTGTCTCTGTGTCTGAGGGCTACGTTAGCCTGTCTCTGTGTCTGAGGGCTATGTTAGCCTGTCTCTGTGTCTGAGGGGCTATGTTAGCTTGTCTCTGTGTCCGAGGGCTACATTAGCCTGTTTCTGTATCTGAGGGGCTACGTTAGCCTTTCTCTGTGTCTGAGGGCTACGTTAGCCTATCTCTGTGTTTGAGGTGCTACATTAGCTTGTTCCTGTGTCTGAGGGCTATGTTAGCCTTTCTTTGTGTCCGAGGGTCTACTTTAGCCTGTCTCTGTGTCTGAGGGGCTACCTTAGTCTGTCTCTGCGTCTGAGGGGCTACGTTAGCCTGTCTCTGTGTCTGAGGGACTACGTTCGCCTTTCTCTGTGTCTGAGGGGTTACCTTAGCCTATCTCTGTGTCTGATTGGCTACGTTAGCCTGTCTCTGTGTCTGAGGGGCTACCTTAGCCTGTCTCTGTGTCTGAGGGGCTATGTTATCCTGTCTCTGTGTCTGAGGGGTTACCTTAGCCTATCTCTGTGTCTGATTGGCTACGTTAGCCTGTCTCTGTGTCTGAGGGGCTACCTTAGCCTGTCTCTGTGTCTGAGGGGCTATGTTATCCTGTCTCTGTGTCTGAGGGCTACGTTAGCCTGTCTCTGTGTCTGAGGGCTATGTTAGCCTGTCTCTGTTTCTGAGGGCTATGTTAGCCTTTCTCCGTGTCTGAGGGGCTACCTTAGCCTGTCTCTGTGTCTGAGGGGCTACCTTAGCCTGTCTCTGTGTCTGATGGACTACGTTAGTCTGTCTCATTGTCTGAGGGGCTATGTTAGCCTATCTCTGTGTCTGAGGGCTATGTTAGCCTGTCTCTGTGTTATTACCAGTGATTGATGTTTGCCATCAGAGTGCATCTGTCTGATGTCTCTCGCTGACCTCTGACCCTGGCTCTTTCACACCTGACTGGCTACAGGATTTATAGACCTTATTCACTTATCGTCTGAGTCCCAAATGGCACCCAATTCCTTATATAGTGCACTATGTCTGACCAGAGCCTTATGGGCCATGGTCAAAAGTAGTGCACTATAGGGTGTGCCATTTGGGAATTAGCCGTGGTCTGAGTAGTCTCTAGAAGCTCTGGGAGCCACTTCCACCACAAAAGAAGGTCACCTACCAAAATGTCTGCAATAAACCTGAGGACGTAGTCACATATGTTGGAGTAATCTTTTACAAAGGGCCGAAGAGGAAAACACAAAGGATTGACAGTACACCATGATATCATGTGAATCTCTAATTGGAAATTCTCCAGTTTTAGTTTTTTTTTGTATTGAGACAGGTCTTTTTGAGAGAGCTCCATCAAGACTCTGTCTGGTGTCTAAATGGTCTCTGCTTCAGTGGTTCTGTTCATTCACTGCGATGATTGAAGGCGGACGTGTTGGAGTGTAAACTCGTTAAAAAGACTCCATCAATGACTGTTATCCCTCACTGGCTTAATATGTTAATGATGAGAGAGCGAGAGAGAGCGAGAGAGAGAGAGAGAGAGGGGGACGGAGGGAGGGAGGGAGAGATAGTGAAGGAGAGAGAGAGAGGGACGGAGGGAGGGAGGGAGTGACAGAGGGAGGGACGGAGGGAGGGAGGGAGGGAGGGAGGGAGGGAGGGAGGGGAGAGAGAGATGGCGAAGGAGAGATGGTGAAAGAGAGAGAGAGAGAGAGATAGATAGAGAGAAGGAGGGAGGGAGATGGCGAAAGAGAGGAAGGGAGAGATGGTGAAGGAGGGAGATGGCGAAGGAGAGATGGCGAAAGAGAGGAAGAGAGAGTTGGTGAAGGAGAGAGAGAGGGAGAAAATAAGAGAAAAATTGAAAAATAATAACACAAGGAATAAATCCACAATGAGTAACGATAACTTGGCTATATACACAGGTACCAGTACCAAATTAATAACATGTAATAACAAAGGTTAATAAATACACAATGAGTAATGCTAACTTGGCTATATACATGGGGTACCAGTACCGAGTTGATGTGCAGGGGTACGAGGTAATTGAGGTAGATATGTACATATAGGTAGGGATAAAGTGACTAGGCAACAGGATAGACAATAAACTGTAACGGCAGTGCATGTGATGAGTTATTGCAAAAAGGGTCAATGCAGATAGTCCGGGTAGCTATTGGTTAACTATTTAAATTATGGCTTGGGGGTAGAAGCTGTTCAGGGTCCTGTTGGTTTCAGACTTGGTGCATCGGTACCGCTAGCCATGCAGCAGCAGAGAGAACAGTCTATGACTTGGGTGGCTGGAGTCTTTGACAATTTCTCGGGCCTTCCTCTGATACCGCCTGGTATAGAGGTCCTGGATGGCAGGAAGCCTCGGTCCTAGTGTCCATTTATTTCTATCCAGCCATTACAATGAGCCCGTCCTCCTATAGCTCCTCCTACCAGCCTCCTCTGGTGTGTGTGTGTCCGTACATGTACAGCTAACTACAGCTCTCCCTTTGCTCTGTGTCTTGGTTTGTGTATTTGTTTCGTTAGGGAACAAACCAGTTGGATGTTGAGAGACGTATCCATCTCTAGGTTATTTAGATGTAGAGCTGGAGTCAGCTAGGCAGATCAGATGCATGTGTTTCAGCAGGAGAGGAGGAGGTATCTCAAAGGTAGGTATCTGTCTGTGTTACAATCTAGAAACCCAGAAGCTTGTTTTGGATGCTTGATGTGAGAGATGTATTGGTTTTAGCTAATTTCAGTGGCTGAGGAGCCAAATGCACTGGACTGGTATAAGCTTGGCTGTGAAACAATACGACTTGGCTGTGTGCATCAGTTGAATTCTGTCGTAAAGGAGTGTCCTTATAATCTCTCTGTGTCTGTGGATGGAAGATGTCTGGTTTCATGTACTAATGACTTGAGAGGAAAACGTCTAGGTCCTTTAGGCACTACTTCACCTCTATGGCTCCTGTGGGGGAAAGGAGCGGCTTCATTCATAGAGGAAACTAATCGCATTGATAGTGTGATGATCATAGAGTGTGCTTTAAATCTGCTACTGAACTGATGAGATTCTGATGAGTTACTGATTGTGTGAGGATCGTTAAAGTTAATTAACTGGCTGATTGCCAGACTATTTTAGTCTGATGATTAAATGGTGAATTAGATGAAATAACACAATCAGTTTCAGACCGGTTTCAGACAGTCATTTAACCAACATCTTTTACCCATATTTCTCCATTTATCTGGGTCACCAGGGCAACCCTTTGTTTCCTAGATATTCTGCCCGTAAAATAAGTTGCGCTATAAGCTGTGTTTTTCCGCGTGTGTTTTTCCGCGTTATTTGTAATTTATTTTGTACATAATGTTTCTGCCATCGTCTCTTATAACCAAAAAGAGCTTCTGGATATCAGGACAGCGATTACTCACCGCGTATTGGACGAATAATTTTTCTTCAACGAGGCGGCCGCGAAGGATATCCTACAGACACCCGACAAGGCCCAAATCCCCGTCATTCGCATGACGAAGAGACAGAGATATCGTGGACGTAGGTCGGGGTGCCTTGTAAGGATCCGACGGCGAGCGAGTAAACTGCCGCTCCCATCAATCCTATTAGCCAATCTTCAATCATTGGAAAACAAATTGGATGACCTAAGATTACGGTTATCCTACCAACGGGACATTAAAAATGGTAATATCTTATGTTTCACCGAGTCGTGGCAGAACGACGACATGGATAACATACAGCTAGCGGGCTATACGCTACATCGGCAGGATAGAACGGCTGACTCCGGTAAGACAAGGGGTGGCGGTCTGTGTATATTTGTAAACAACAGCTGGTGCACAAAATCAAATACTAAGGAAGTCTCGAGGTTTTGCTCGCCTGAGGTAGAGTATCTTATGATAAGCTGTAGACCACACTATTTACCAAGAGAGTTTTCATCTATATTTTTCATAGCCGTCTATTTACCACCACAAACCAATGCTGGCATTAAGATTGCACTGAATGAGCTGTATAAGGCCATAAGTCAACAGGAAAACGCTCATCCAGAGGCAGCGCTCCTAATGGCCGGGGACTTTAATGCAGGGAAACTTAAATCCGTTCTACCTAATTTCTACCAGCATGTTAAATGTGCAACAAGAGGAAAATAAACTCTAGACCACCTTTACTCCACACACAGAGACGCATACAAAGCTCTCCCTCGCCCTCCATTTGGCAAATCTGACCATAACTCTATCCTCCTGATTCCTGCTTATAAGCAAAAACTAAAGCAGGAAGCACCAGTGACTCGGTTAATAAAAAAGTGGTCAGATGATGCAGATGCTAAGCTATAGGACTGTTTTGCTAGCACAGACTGGAACATGTTCCGGGATTCTTCAGATAGCATTGAGGAGTACACCACATCAGTCACTGGCTTCATCAATAAGTGCATCGATGATGTCGTCCCCACAGTGACCGTACGTACATACCCCAACCAGAAGCCATGGATTACAGGAAACATCCACACTGAGCTAAAGGGTAGAGCTGCCGCTTTCAAGGAGCGGGACTCTAACCCGGACGCTTATAAGAAATCCCGCTATGCCCTCCGACGAACCATCAAACAGGCAAAGAGTCAATACAGGACTAAGATTGAATCGTACTACACCGGCTCTGACGCTCGTCGGATATGGCAGGGCTTGAAAACTATTACAGACTACAAAGGGAAGCACAGCCGCGAGCTTCCCAATGACACAAGCCTACCAGACGAGCTAAACCACTTCTATGCTCGCTTCGAGGCAAGCAACACTGAAGCATGCATGAGAGCACCAGCTGATGACTATGTGATCACGCTCTCCGTAGCCGATATGAGTAAGACTTTTAAGCAGGTCAACATTCACAAGGCCGCAGGGCCAGACGGATTACCAGGACGTGTACTCCGAGCATGTGCTGACCAACTGGCAAGTGTCTTCACTGACATTTTCAACATGTCCCTGACTGAGTCTGTAATACCAACATGTTTCAAGCAGACCACCATTGTCCCCGTGCCCAAGGACACTAAGATAACCTGCCTAAATGACTACCGACCCGTAGCACTGACGTCTGTAGCCATGAAGTGCTTTGAAAGGCGGGTCATGGCTCACATCAACACCATTATCCCAGAAACCCTAGACCCACTCCAATTTGCATACCGCCCCAACAGATCCACAGATGATGCAATCTCTATTGCACTCCACACTGCCCTTTCCCACCTGGACAAGAGGAACACCTACGTGAGAATGCTATTCATTGACTACAGCTCAGCATTCAACACCATAGTGCCCTCAAAGCTCATCACTAAGCTAAGGATCCTGGGACTAAACACCTCCCTCTGCAACTGGATCCTGGACTTCCTGACGGGCCGCCCCCAGGTGGTAAGGGTAGGTAACAACACATCTGCCACACTGATCCTCAACACGGGGGCCCCTCAGGGGTGCGTGCTCAGTCCCCTCCTGTACTCCCTGTTCACCCATGACTGCATGGCCAGGCACGACTCCAACACCATCATTAAGTTTGCCGACGACACAACAGTGGTAGGCCTGATCACTGACAACGATGAGACAGCCTATAGGGAGGAGGTCAGAGACCTGGCCGTGTGGTGCCAGGATAACAACCTCTCCCTCAACGTGACCAAGACAAAGGAGATGATTGTGGACTACAGGAAAAAAAGAGGACTGAGCACGCCCCCATTCTCATCGACGGGGCTGTAGTGGAACAGGTTGAGAGCTTCAAGTTCCTTGGTGTCCACATCACCAACGAACTATCATGGTCCAAACACACCAAGACAGTCGTGAAGAGGGCACGACAAAGCCTATTCCCCCTCAGAAGACTGAAAAGATTCGGTATGGGTCCTCAGATCCTCAAAAAATTATACAGCTGCACCATCGAGAGCATCCTGACTGGTTGCATCACCGCCTGGTATGGCAACTGCTTGGCCTCCGACCGCAAGGCACTACAGAGGGTAGTGCGTACGGCCCAGTACATCACTGGGGCCAAGCTTCCTGCCATCCAGGACCTCTATACCAGGCGGTGTCAGAGGAAGGCCCTCAAAATTGTCAAAGACTCCAGCCACCCTAGTCATAGACTGTTCTCTCTGCTACCGCACGGCAAGCGGTACCGGAGTGCCAAGTCTAGGTCCAAAATACTTCTCAACAGCTTCTACCCCCAAGCCATAAGACTCCTGAACAGCTAATCATGGCTACCCGGACTATTTGCACTGCCCCCCCACCCCATCTTTTTACGCTGCTGCTACTCTGTTAATTATTTATGCATAGTCACTTTAACTCTACCCACATATACATATTACTTCAACTACCTCAACTAGCCGGTGCCACTGCACATTGACTCTGCACCGGTACCCCCCTGTATATATAGCCTCCCTACTGTTATACACTTTTTTGATGTTGTTTTATTTTACTTTTTTATTAAAAATAAATGCACTGTTGGTTAAGGGCTGTAAGTAAGCATTTCACTGTAATGTCTGCACCTGTTGTATTCGGCGCATGTGGCCAATAAAATTTGATTTGATTTGATTTGAAGCTATAAGGCATGCTGAAGCTTTCAGGTTTAATTTAAGTTTTGGTAAATGGAAAATTGGTGAAAATGAATCATATCTTAAGATGTAGCAAATGTTCTCACTGGTTGTGTCTCTGTGTCTCTGTGCAGTTAACTTTAATCTCTGTGTGAAAATATATCTGTGTTACATTATTCCTGTGTTGCATTATCCCTGTGTTGCATTATCCCTGTGGGACATTATCCCTGTGTTGCATTATCCATGTTGTACATGATCCTCGTGCTACATTATCCATGTGGTACATTATCCCTGTGTTGCATTATCCCTGTGGTACATTATCCGTGTGTTGCATTATCCTTGTGGTACATTATCCCTGTGGTACATTATCCATGTGTTGCATTATCCCTGTGGTACATTATCCCTGTGGTACATTATCCCTGTGTCTCTGTCTTTTGTTTTAGCTGACATCATCTCCACCGTGGAGTTTAACCCTTCGGGGGAGCTGCTGGCCACAGGGGACAAAGGAGGAAGAGTGGTGGTCTTCCAGAGAGAGCAGGAGGTA
>NW_028158064.1:0-40204 GCF_964263955.1 Coregonus lavaretus
GATCCCAGTCACAGAGACACCATACTCTCTCAGCTGCTGCGGCACAGACAGACACTAGACCCACACTCTGGTAACACACACACCTAACACACACATGTAGACACACACACACAATGCGCGCACACACACACGTATGCACATACACACACATGCACCGATACACACACACACACATACACACTCGTCTAACCTGTGCCCTTTGTGGTCCTGTCTCAGGTATGGTGGAGGAGCGGAGGGTGAGCAGGAAGTATTCTCTGGGCTCGTCTCTGGACTTGGTGAGAACATAGAATATAGAACATAGAATATAGAACATAGAATATAGAACATAGAATATAGAACATATAATATAGAACATAAAACATTGAATATAGAACATAGGTCATAGAACATACAACCCAGACTGGTTCTATCCCTTCTCCCCCAAGTGTGCATTCCTTCACTCTCCTCGCCAATACAACGCGATGAGGGGCAGTGAACAAGTGCACACTTCAGGGAGAAGGGGGCAAAACAGAATTGGGCTAATGAGATGAGAAATAATTAATCTACGGCATCAATCAGTAGAATCTCTAGAAGATGAATAGAACTCTTCCCAGTCAATATAAGTGAATATCACCCCTGGATTAGGTTGCTCATATTGTCTACAAGATGAATAGAACTCTTCCCAGTCAATAGAAGTGAATATCACCCCTGGATCAGGTTTCTCATATTGTCTACAAGATGAATAGAACTCTTCCCAGTCAATAGAAGTTAATATAACCCCTGGATCAGGTTGCTCATATTGTCTGCACAGTCTCTCCAATGGCTCTACGTTCATTTTTTCTGTTCTGGCTCTATAGGTGAAACCCAGGAAGGATCTGTTCCGTCAGAGTGTTCTGCCCCGCCTTCGACGCAAGGTCACAGTCTCCGCCTCCTGTTCACAGCTCCACCCACTGGAGGAGGGGCTGAGCCAGGGACACACCCCCAAGCAGGACCACGGACAGACAAGGAAACGCAGGTACAGAAATGGGATTATACACTTTCATATCAACAGACTGGGAGGGTTGGAGGGTGTGTGTGTGTGGGAGGGTTGGAGGGTGTGTGTGTGTGTGTGTCTGTGTGCAAGTGTGTGTGTGTGTGGTTTATCATTAACCTCACCGTCATAAACACAGCCCTTTAAACAGGAGTGTGTCAACAGAACAGTAATGAATGGAGCAGGGACTATGTGTACGTCTAGGTGTCTGTCTGTCCTGTCTGTCCTATCTGTCTGTCTGTCTGTCTGTCTGTCCTATCTGTCTGTCCTATCTGTCTGTCTGTCCTATCTGTCTCTCTCTCTGTCTGTCTGTCTGTCTGTCTGTCTGTCTGTCTGTCTGTCTGTCCTGTCTGTCCTGTCTGTCCTGTCTGTCCTGTCTGTCTCTCTCTCTCTGTGTCTGTCTGTCTGTCTGTCTGTCTGTCTGTCTGTCTGTCTGTCCTGTCTGTCTGTCTGTCTCTCTCTCTCTCTCTCTCTCTCTCTCTCTCTGTGTCTGTCTGTCTGTCTGTCTGTCTTCTCATAGTTGTTTGTTTACCTCATATTATTAAACCCTACATGTTTGTTACAATGCCTTCAGAAATGATTATTCACACACCTTGACTTGTTCCACATTTTGTTGTGTTAGACTGAATTAAAATGTATTAATACCCCATAATGTCAAAGTGGAATTATGTTTTTTCAAATGTTGTACTAACTTAAAAATGAAACTGAAATGTCTTGAGTCAATAAGTATTCAACCCCTTTGTTATGGCAAGACTAAATAAGTTCAGGAGTAAATATGTGCTTAACAAGTCACATAATAAGTTGCATGGACTCACTCTGTGTGCAATATTAGTGTTTAACATGATTTTTGAATGACTGCCTCATCTCTGTACCCCACACATACAATTATCTGTAAGGTCCCTCAGTCGAGCAGTGAATTTCAAACACAGATTGAACCACAAAGACCAGAGAGGTTTTCCAATGCCTCGCAAAGAAGGGCACCTATTGGTAGATGGGTAAAAATTAAAAAAAGTAGACATTGAATATCCCTTTGAGCATGGTGAAGTCATTAATTCCACTTTGGATGGTGTATCAATACACCCAGTTACTACAAAGATACAAGCATCCTTCCTAACTTGTTTCCAGGAGAGGAAGGAAACCGCTCAGAGATTTCACCATGAGGCCAATTGTGACTTTAAAACAGTTACAGAGTTTAATGGCTGTGATAGGAGAACATTGAGGATGGATCAACAACATTGTAGTAACTCAACAATACTAACCTAAATGACAGAGTGAAAAGAAGGAAGCTTGTACAGAATATAAATAGTCCAAAATATGCATCCTGTTTGCAGTAAGGCACTAAAGTAAAACTGCAAAAAAAGGTCCTGAATACAAAGCGTTATGTTTGGGGCAAATTCAACACAACACATCACTGAGTACCACTCTTATTTTCAAACATGGCGGTGGCTGCATCATGTTATGGGTATGCTTGTCATCGGCAAGGACTAAGGAATGTTATAGGATAAAAAGAAATGGAATAGAGCTAAGTACAGGCAAAATCCTAGAGGAAAACCTGGTTCAGTCTGCTTTCCAACAGACACTGGCAGACAAATTCACCTTTCAGCAGGACAATAACCTAAAACACAAGGCCAAATATACAGTGGAGTTGCTTACCTATATGACATTGAATGTTTCTGAGTGGCCTAGTTACAGTTTGGACTTAAATCGTCTTGATAATCTATGGCAAGACTTAAACATGGCTGTCTAGCAAGGATCAACAACCAGCTTGACAGAGTTTAAAGAATTATTAAAAGAACAATCTGCAAATATTATACAATCCAGATGTGGAAAGCTCTTAGAGACTTACCCAGAAAGGCTCACAGATGTAATCGCTGACAAAGGTGATTCTAACATGTATTGACTCAGGGGTGTGAATACTTATGTAAATGAGATATTTCTGTATTTTATTCAATAAATTAGCACAACATTTTTTTTTAAACATCACTGTCATTATGATGGGTGAGTTTTTCTTTTAATCCATTTTGAATTCAGGCTGTAACACAACAAAATGTGGAATAAGTCAAACGGTATGAATACTTTCTGACGGCACTGTATATGGGATTTTCACAGTTCTTTTCTCAGACCTCAACTCCTCGCAACAATCTCTCAAGTTTGGACGGACATTTTTTACCACGTAAATGACTTTGCATTTCAGTTGTGCAAAACAAAGCAAAGTTATTCTACTCAGGTATAAAGAAGACTCTCTACCATGGACAGCCATTCACAGCTAGACTAGAGATAAACAGGCTGCATACTGTCTCTACCATGGACAGCCATTCAGAGCTAGACTAGAGATAAACAGGCTGCATAATATTTCTTGCCAGATGCAAATAACAACCAAACATCCTTGTCGTCTTCATGTCAGTCAAGTCTGGGCCTGTCGGTTCAGCTGTTAAACTTCACAGGAGGAACAACACGCAGCTGAAATTCTCTGAGAGAGAGAGAGAGGGAGAGAGAGATAACTTTCCCTGGCTCCACTTTCATAAATCAGTAACAACCTGGTGAAGTGTAGCTCTTGACCCTGAGTGTGTGTGTGTGTGTGCGTGCGTGCAAGTCTGTATGCGTGTGCACATCTGTGTGTGTTTGCGTATGTGTCTACATCCGTGTGTGTGTTCCACCCCCCGCCTGGGTATAATGGTATTGCCCTGGAGAGAACAGTGTGTGAGTACAGGACCATTGAGCCATAACCTCCTGTCAGGATAATAAAACGAGATTATGTCTGTCTGTCTACTGTTCTAGTCCATTCACTAACAACAGTCTGTCTGTCTGTCTGTCTACTGTTCTAGTCCATTCACTAACAACAGTCTGTCTGTCTGTCTGTCTGTCTGTCTGTCTGTCTGTCTGTCTGTCTGTCTGTCTGTCTGTCTGTCTGTCTGTCTGTCTACTGTTCTAGTCCATTCACTAACAACAGTCTGTCTGTCTGTCTGTCTGTCTGTCTGTCTGTCTGTCTGTCTGTCTGTCTGTCTGTCTGTCTGTCTGTCTGTCTGTCTGTCGGTCTGTCTGTCTGTCTACTGTTCTAGTCCATTCACTAACAACAGTCTGTCTGTCTGTCTGTCTGTCTGTCTGTCTGTCTGTCTGTCTGTCTGTCTGTCTGTCTGTCTACTGTTCTAGTCCATTCACTAACAAATGTCTGTCTGTCTGTCTCTTTGTCTGTCTGTCTGTCTGTCTGTCTGTCTGTCTGTCTGTCTGTCTGTCTGTCTGTCTGTCTGTCTGTCTGTCTGTCTGTCTGTCTGTCTGTCTGTCTGTCTGTCTGTCTACTGTTCTAGTCCATTCACTAACAACAGTCTGTCTGTCTGTCTGTCTGTCTGTCTGTCTGTCTACTGTTCTAGTCCATTCACTAACAACAGTCTGTCTGTCTGTCTGTCTCTTTGTCTGTCTGTCTGTCTGTCTACTGTTCTAGTCCATTCACTAACAACAGTCTGTCTGTCTGTCTGTCTGTCTGTCTACTGTTCTAGTCCATTCACTAACAACAGTCTGTCTGTCTGTCTGTCTGTCTGTCTGTCTACTGTTCTAGTCCATTCACTAACAACTGTCTGTCTGTCTGTCTGTCTGTCTGTCTGTCTGTCTGTCTGTCTGTCTGTCTACTGTTCTAGTCCATTCACTAACAACTGACATGGTGCTGACAGACCTAACTAATAGAAGGGATTTGGGTTGGAATCAGCAGGCGTGTGGAATTAACCTGGATTTACAGGTGTGTGTGTGTGTGTGTGTGGGGGGGGAGGGGGGGGGGGAATCCGAGGAATGTTGGAGACAGCGCTGTTACAGTGTCAGGGAGGGGAGGAACGGGAGAGATAAGTCAGGAAACGTGTGAGGACTCATCAGAAACACACACACACAGCGAAAAACTGGAGGCACGGGAGAGGGATACTTCCTCGCGTTGTAGTTTGGGTTGTGTGTGTTGTGAGAGTGCGTGCGGTGGTGTGAACTTTGGATCTCTGCTTGCGGCAACTGGCCCGAAAAAAAAATGTCCGTCCGAATTTGAGAGACTTTTGCCAGTACTCGAGATCTCGCAGGTAAGGGTTGTCAATATTATTTGTAAAAAATGTAGTAGGCTAAAGTTATCTACATGTAGTTCTGTGACTTTTGGAGTAATGGGCGTTACGTTTCTTGTTGCAGCTGAATGCTTGTGATTGGTAGTGTTGCGAAAGCCTAGCCTAGAACCAGATGTTGAACAACTGATTTTTATATAATAATATAATCGTTGTTTATTGAAAACGGAGGACAAGACAAACAATAGACCTAGCCTACCAACTGTAACAATCGAGACTAATGTCAGTTGCACATACAGGTAGGCTATTACTCACCTGTAGTTGAGCAAATCAGTTGTCATTGCGACAAGACATGATAAGACATATTCCCTGGTACAGGACAGATGTTTTGTAATGTCTCACACTCATTTCCGGTGTATAAGGGCGGGTTTGCGACATGGGGCTGCCCGGGTAGAAAACTAGCCTACTGTAGTCAAAATACGGGACAACGCCCCTCCTCGGACCGACTGACACACAGTAGGCTTAATGGACTAACTCT
Source organism: Coregonus lavaretus (assembly GCF_964263955.1). Lineage (NCBI taxonomy): Eukaryota > Metazoa > Chordata > Actinopteri > Salmoniformes > Salmonidae > Coregonus > Coregonus lavaretus. The sequence goes on from NW_028158064.1 coordinate 5,576, forward strand.
CACCCACTTTTGTTCAACAAACTAGTTCGATAGGCCTACAAATATAATAGTCTGCTTAGGTTATTGTAGGCCTGTGTAGGTGCATTGCCATATGGGGGGGGGTTCTCCATTGTAAAGTTTGTGATTTAAAGGGACAAAGCAGTTGGTGCATCCGTTTTTGGACTTATGAATGAATGATATGTACCCATTGATTCTTGAAGAATATATAAATGCATCATGAGCATAGTTCAAGTGTCGTACCCCATCAGAACCCAAAATATAAGCTTGTTTCACTCCAACGTTTGTAAACTAAGAAAATGTAAATAAACACTATATAGCCTCATAACATAGTTAAAACTATCACTTTGATATCATGGATGGTCAGTCCTTGCATTCATAGCTCTGTCTATGAATTTGAGTGGTTCCAGCGTCATCCATCAGCTTTTCACCAAGCCAGGGGCGGGGAGGACACTTGTTTTATTGTTTCTACTGCTAAGGGAATGATTTAAACGGATCCTAGATACGTGTTTAAAAGTCCAAGTGGAACATCAGAAAGAGGTTAATACGCATCCCCATGGCAACCACATCCCCCCTGTCCATTCCGCTGGTCCCAAACACACAGGCCGGTAATGTCTTGTGCGTCCAGTTGGGATGCAGCAGAACGGTCAGGCTGCAGGGGTGTTGGAACTCTAAGGAAACGGGAAATGGCTATTCAAAGACGGAAAGACAGACATCTCCTCTTCGCGCAGTGAACACACATAGCCTAGTTAACCTTGGGCCGGTGCAGTGAACACACATAGCCTAGTTAACCTTGGGCCGGTGCAGTGAATACACATAGCCTAGTTAACCTTGGGCCGGTTAATTTTTGACAGCGGCCTCCATCCCGTGTGCGCTCCCGAGTGTGTCATTGACAGGGATCTCTCTTTATCCTGTGCGCGTCACCGCGGGACTCAGCTGGTCCGAACACTACTCACTTGCTTTCTGCTTAGACATTCTGATTTTCTCCTTCAAAACCTATGTGACCTATAACGGCAACGCCTCGCAGATATAAAAAAAACAAGTCAACAACCTTTGACAGATCTTATCACACATTAATCCGATTTGATTGATGATGTCCTATGGAACTTAAGGGGGCGTGGCGGGAGGGAGGGAGCAGGTTGACACCTGGCGAGAGAAGGGTGCAATTGCAGCCTGCTATTCGTGCCGTTCCTGCATGTGGGCATTCCTCTTTATACTTCTATTGGTCCATGTTGAAGCAGGACCGGCGGGAGGCGGGGCACTCCAGTACAGTAGGTGGCGTTAAGGCATAATAACGTTGAATGCCCGCTGCCGATATACCCCGCAGAAGAAGGGGCGGGGGGCGACAATGGTAGCTAGCTAGCGTGTTTTCCCGCAGTTCTCTTAACGACGGCGAGGGCAGGTGTTTGGCAAGGCTTTAAACAAAAGGGTCAAACACAGTCTTTAGTAAAGAGAAGGAGAGAGAGAGACAGACAGACAGAGGAGTATGTGAGAGACAGACAGAGAGAGGAGTATGTGAGAGACAAACAGAGAGAGGAGTATGTGAGAGACAGACAGAGAGAGGAGGATGTGAGAGACAAACAGAGAGAGGAGTATGTGAGAGACAGACAGAGAGAGGAGTATGTGAGAGACAGACAGAGAGAGGAGTATGTGAGAGACAGACAGAGAGAGGAGTATGTGAGAGACAGACAGAGAGAGGAGTATGTGAGAGACAGACAGAGAGAGGAGTATGTGAGAGACAGACAGAGAGAGGAGTATGTGAGAGACAGACAGAGAGAGGAGTATGTGAGAGACAGACAGAGAGAGGAGTATGTGAGAGACAGACAGAGAGAGGAGTATGTGAAAGACAGACAGAGAGAGGAGTATGTGAGAGACAGACAGAGAGAGGAGTATGTGAGAGACAGACAGAGAGAGGAGTATGTGAGAGACAGACAGAGAGAGGAGTATGTGAGAGACAGACAGAGAGAGGAGTATGTGAGAGACAGACAGAGAGAGGAGTATGTGAGAGACAGATAGAGAGAGGAGTATGTGAGAGACAGACAGAGAAAGGAGGATGTGAGAGACAGACAGAGAGAGGAGGATGTGAGAGACAGACAGAGAGAGGAGGATGTGAGAGACAGACAGAGAGAGGAGTATGTGAGAGACAGACAGAGAGAGGAGGATGTGAGAGACAGACAGAGAGAGGAGTATGTGAGAGACAGACAGAGAAAGGAGGATGTGAGAGACAGAGAGAGAGAGAAGGATGTGAGAGTCAGACAGAGAGAGGAGGAGTGAGAGACAGATAGAGAGAGGAGTATGTGAGAGACAGACAGAGAGGAGTATGTGAGAGACAGACAGAGAGGAGTATGTGAGAGACAGACAGAGAGAGGAGGATGTGAGAGACAGACAGAGAGGAGTATGTGAGAGACAGACAGAGAGGAGTATGTGAGAGACAGACAGAGAGAGGAGGATGTGAGAGACAGACAGAGAGGAGTATGTGAGAGACAGACAGAGAGAGGAGGATGTGAGAGACAGACAGAGAAAGGAGGATGTGAGAGACAGACAGAGAGAGGAGGATGTGAGAGACAGACAGAGAAAGGAGGATGTGAGAGACAGACAGAGAGAGGAGGATGTGAGAGACAGACAGAGAGAGGAGGATGGGAGAGACAGACAGAGAGAGGAGGATGTGAGAGACAGACAGAGAAAGGAGGATGTGAGAGACAGACAGAGAAAGGAGGATGTGAGAGACAGACAGAGAGAGGAGGATGTGAGAGACAGACAGAGAAAGGAGGATGTGAGAGACAGACAGAGAAAGGAGGATGTGAGAGACAGACAGAGAGAGGAGGATGTGAGAGACAGAGAGAGAGAGGAGGATGTGAGAGACAGACAGAGAGAGGAGGATGTGAGAGACAGACAGACAGAGAGGAGGATGTGAGAGACAGAGAGAGGAGGATGTGAGAGACAGACAGAGAGAGGAGGATGTGAGAGACAGAGAAAGTCCACATTGGCAAATGTGTTATTTTTGTCTTTCAGTAAGAGGAGGAGTGTCACTGCATACCTGAGTCAGCTGAAGGTAACACACACACACACACACACACACACACACACACACACACACACACACACACACACACACACACACACACACACACACACACAGACACACACACACACACACCAAAACATTATGTTTGCAAGCCTGTGTTTTTTTCAGTAAAGTTTCAGTTAATTCAATGTTTTTCAGTAATGTAATACCATTTGTTTAAAGTTGCAGTAAGGTTATTCTTGTTGTAATGTTGTGCAGGGGTGTGGGGGTCGCAGGGAGATGGATGTCAGTTTAAGGTTGTTGTAATGTTGTTGTAACGTTGTTGTAACGTTGTATAGGTGTTTGGGGGGGTCGCAGGGGGATGGATTTTAGTCTAAGGTTGTTGTAATGTTGTTGTAATGTTGTATAGGTGTTTGGAGGTAGCAGGGGGATGGATTTTAGTCTAAGGTTGTTGTAATGTTGTTGTAATGTTGTATAGGTGTTTGGGGGGGGGGTCGCAGGGGGATGGATTTTAGTCTAAGGTTGTTGTAATGTTGTTGTAACGTTGTATAGGTGTTTGGGGGGGGGGGGGGTCGCAGGGGGATGGATTTTAGTCTAAGGTTGTTGTAATGTTGTATAGGTGTTTGGAGGTAGCAGGGAGATGGACTCTCTGAAGAAGGAGTTGGAGGAGGAACTGAAGCTGTCTGCTGATGACCTGAGGAGTCACGCCTGGTACCATGGACCTATACACAGAGAGGTAAACACACACCTGGTACCATGGACCTATACACAGAGAGGTAAACACACACCTGGTACCATGGACCTATACACAGAGAGGTACACACACACCTGGTACCATGGACCTATACACAGAGAGGTAAACACACACCTGGTACCATGGACCTATACACAGAGAGGTACACACACACCTGGTACCATGGACCTATACACAGAGAGGTACACACACACCTGGTACCATGGACCTATACACAGAGAGGTACACACACACCTGGTACCATGGACCTATACACAGAGAGGTACACACACACCTGGTACCATGGACCTATACACAGAGAGGTACACACACACCTGGTACCATGGACCTATACACAGAGAGGTAAACACACACCTGGTACCATGGACCTATACACAGAGAGGTAAACACACACCTGGTACCATGGACCTATACACAGAGAGGTACACACACACACCTGGTACCATAGACCAATACACAGGAGGTACACACACACACCTGGTACCATGGACCAATACACAGGAGGTACACACACACCTGGTACCATGGACCTATACACAGAGAGGTGCACACACACCTGGTACCATGGACCTATACACAGAGAGGTGCACACACACCTGGTACCATGGACCTATACACAGGAGGTACACACACACCTGGTACCATGGACCTATACACAGGAGGTACACACACACCTGGTCCCATGGACCTATACACAGGAGGTACACACTCTCTCACATTCTCTCTCTCACACTATCTCTCTCTCTCTCTCTCGCTCTCTAGGGGGCAGAGGCTCTGCTGGAGAGAGATGGTGACTTCCTGGTTCGTGACTCAGGCTCCTCCTCCGGTGACTATGTCCTGAGTTGCTATTGGAAGGACGAGCCCATGCACTTCAAGATCATTAGGGTGGTCCTTCGGCCCAAGAAGGTGTGTGTATGTGTTTGTGTGTGTGTGCTGTTCTGTTTCAGTTTGAGGGGGACTGGTTTGACGTGTGTCCATCTGCGTGTGTTATCATGATGTGTGTCCTCCAGGGTTATTCCCGCGAGCTGTTCCAGTTTGAAGGGGATCGTTTCGACAACATTCCCGCCCTGGTGCGTTTCCACGTGGGTGGACGGCATCCCGTCTCCCAGGCCTCTGGCGCCGTGGTCTTTCACCCAATCACACGCACCCTGCCTATACGTGTCATCAGTGAGCGCCAGGCAGAGCGGACCCGTAAGAACCTACAGATGACGTAGATAGAACACACTGTCGCAGTCTATGTGTTGAAATATTTGTTTTATTCCATTGAGGTGCAGGAAAAGTAGAGGAGTTTATTCCTCAGAGAGGCAGTGGGTTGTGTTCGAACCCACGCAGACTCTGGTAACCTAAACTGTACATGTTTGCCGACAGTCCGCGGCACTAAACCACTGGACCACACACTGTCGGTCTGTCAAAACATTGGTTATTAATTAATGAACTGCGCCGAAACGACAAACGGTGTGGAGCTACATTATTAAGTGTTGTGTTCCCGGAGGCTTGCGTCTCACCAACTCAGGCGTAGATATGATTTTCTTCCCCCTCTAGACAGCAGCAGCTCCAGCAACAGCGCCCTCCACAGGGTGGGCGTGGAATTACGGCCAGACCGCAGCAAGAGACTCAGCTTCAACTCATCACACATGGACACACTACATGTCACTAACACACTGCTCAGGTGGCTTTACACACATACACACACACACACACACACACACATACACATACACACACATTTACATTTACATCATTTAGCAGACGCTCTTATCCAGAGCGACTTACAAATTCACACATACACACACACAGACATATACACACACACACACACACACATACATACACACACACACACACACACACACACACACACACACACACACACACACACACACAGAAAACTACACACTCAAAGATACTGTTTTGTGTTGTGTTTGGTATAGTTACAGTGTGTGTGTGTGTGTGTGTGTGTGTGTGTGTGTGTGTGTGTGTGTGTGTGTGTGTGTATGTGTGTGTGTGTGTGCGTGTGTGTTTCTCAGGAGTGGGAGTCAGCCAGCCAACCTGGAGAATCTGGGCAGAAGACCCTCGATCCAATCAGCACAGTCCGAAAGCAACCTACGCACAGGTAACATACACATACACACACACACACAGATACACAAACACACACACACAGATACACACACACAGATACACACACACACACACTCATTCCCACCTCTGCTCAGGTAACACACACACAGATACACACACACTCGTTCCCACCTCTGCTCAGGTAACACACACAAACCTCTCTCTCTCCTCTCCCTCCAGGTGCGCCTCATAGCTGTCAATCAGAGGCTGTAGGCCCCGCCCCCATTTCCCCAGTGTTCCGAACGGGTAGTGAACCCCTGCTCAGCCCCTCAGCCCTCAGACACACACAGCCCTCACACCCTGGTAACACACCACACACACACACACACACACACACACACACACACACACACACACCCAGGTAACACACCACACACACACACCCACCCAGGTAACACACCACACACACACACACCCAGGTAACACACCACACACATCCCTCACACCCAGGTAACACACCACACACACACACACACCCAGGTAACACACCACACACACACACACACCCAGGTAACACACCACACACACACACACCCAGGTAACACACCACACACACACACACACCCAGGTAACACACCACACACACACACACACCACACACACACACACACACCCAGGTAACACACCACACACACACACACACACACACACACACACACACATACACACAGGTAACACACCACACACACACAGGTAACACACCACACACACACACACACCCAGGTAACACACCACACACACACACACACCCAGGTAACAAACCACACACACACACACACCCAGGTAACACACCACACACACACACACACACACAGGTAACACACACACTGCCCTCACACCCAGGTAACACACCACACACACACACACACACACACACACACACACACACAGGTAACACACACACACCCTTTCTGTAACCCCCCTGTGGTCCCCAGGTGGAGGTGTGACGCAGCGAGGTTCTGACGGACAGCTGCACCCCCGAGCCCCGCCCAAACCTTTCAGAGTCTCCGTCCTCTTTCCCGGGACTCCTCCCAACCGTCACTGTGACGACCCCTATGACGAGCTGGTCATCCAGGTGCCTGAATCAAAGTAAGAAGAAACCATTGGTCTACAGCGTTTTCCCAAACTAGGGGTCGCGACTGATTTTGAAAATGGGGTCGAGAGAGAAACTCTGAATTTTTTTTTTTTTAAATGGCGTTTGGTTCATATAACCAGGGTTACGTCAGTAACCTCCGGTAGCCGTTAGATGCGGTTGTAATAATCAGATGGTTTCTGTTTTCTTCCTACAAATGTAGCTCTATCTTTTCAATGGTTTAAGCTACGAAATATTATGACCCCATCGCTGAAAGAGAAGACGTTCAGGAACACGTTTCCTTCTACGATGCCCACAAGCCTCATTAGAACAGAGTGAGGAAGACCAGGCACTAATTCAGACTGGGGGAAAAAAAGAACATCATCAATGATCATGTTCTTTCCTACACATAAGATCATAGCAAATTATAGCCTGGTAATCTTCTGAACTTCCCAATAACTTTCTGATACATTTCAGTAACTTCAAACTGTATACTCAGTAACGGTGCATGGGTAAAATCACTGGGGAAGCCAAGCCTGGAGAAAATAAATGCCATATTACAACCTACAGTATGTGTTGTGATAATTGCGTTGTTTGCTCTATAACCTGTTAGTTCATATGCCTTGCCACCGTGATATATAGGCCTAAAGGCCGAGACAATAAGAAGACACAGTGGCAGAATAAATTCAACCACACCTTTGTTTCATCCCAAAACCGGAGAGCAACCTCTGTCTGGTGAAGTCCATAAAGCATTATTGCATGTAACAAAAATGTACGTGACCTACAGTATGATCAATCAAGTTAATATTTCGGACATTTTTGGACTACTAAACAGCTATTGATTTAGAACTACAGAGAGATACCGCAAGTCACAAAGAAAACAGGAGCTGCCTCCCTCCACTATTCCAGCACCATTTCAACTTCAACATTTCAACATCATCAAATCACCTATGCTTAGTTTAATACAGTGACAACTAAAAGATGGCAAAAACAATTTCGACCAGTCCAACGTAAGCCGTCTACATCTAGCTACATATTGAACTTCCATCTCTCAGACCAGAGGCACAATGTGTGAATTTATGGTCGGATCAGAATCGCTATTAGAATCATTGGCCAGTAAGGAGAATTAAGGAAGACCACAAGTCCAAATTCTTATCTTCATCCATGGCTAATTTAGGAAAGGGACAATTTTAGCTAGCTAGCCACCAGAGGATAACAACACAGCGAGAAGCAACAATTCAAGTTTCTTTCTGTCAATTACGCTTTGCTTGATGTGACGTGATTGGTGTGAAGCCAAATCCAAGCCAAATCCATTTTACCCCCAAAACCTGGTTGCCTCTGGCAGGAGGCCTACATTTGGCCGCAAGTGGATCTTCCAGCAAGAAATTAATCCCAAGCACTAATCAAAATCCACAAGGAAATGGTTAATTAACCACAAAATCAACATTTTGCAATGGCCATCTCAGTCTCCGGACTTGAACCCCATTGAAAACCTGTGGTTTGATTTGAGGAAGCAGCAGTCCATAAGCGCAGACAAAGTATATGAAGGACCTGGAAAGATTCTGCATGGAGGAATGGTCTAAGATCCCTCCCAATGTGTTGTCCCATCTCATAAAACATTTTAGAAAAAGGCTCAGTGACCTTATCCTCACAAGATGAGGGCGCTAGAGTACTTAAAACAGGGATGCCAATAATGTTGACCCCTATCTTTTTATTATTTTTATTATTTGTTAAACAAAAGCTATTTATCTGAGCAATTGTACTAGTATAAAGGAATATAATTGTATATATTTTTTTTGCAATATAGCTGAGTATCTGTATTATTTATTGGATACAGTGTTTTCTGCTCATCTTCCTCAAGAGTGTCATTATGGACCTGTATATATACGTCTGTTAATGTGTGTTTCCTGTCAGAAAGCGTGGCCACGTGGACAGGCTGCGTGCGGAGGAGAAGTGGCAGAGCAGAGCCCGTCTCACTGAGACATCCTTCAACTTCCTGGAGGCACAGAAAAGCGGGGAGTTGCCTGGGTTACCGTTTGACGGACAGGCCCAGGAGGAAGAGGAGGATTCACACTTTCAGAGGCCGCAGGTTCGTTGTTGTTTATTTAATTTGATTTACAATGTAGGGGATTCTATTCATGTTTATTGAACAACATTGTGATGTCTTTGATGTAGTTGATGTTTTTTAGCTCAGTTTGACTACATTTGGGTGAATAACAGACTATGAACTCTAATCTAATGTAATGTAATCTAATCCTGCTACCACACAATAACAAACCATATGTAGTAGTTATACAGACATGTTACTACCAGGCTGTTACCAGGTGGAGACGGTGTCGTGTTGCAGACTGGACCAGTTTGAGAAGTAACATGTTATTAGCATGTTATCAATATACTAATAACATGTTACCAGGTGGAGACGGTGTCGTGTTTCAGACTGGACCAGTTTGAGAAGTAACGTGTTATTAGCATGTTATCAATATACTAATAACATGTTACCAGGTGGAGACGGTGTCGTGTTTCAGACTGGACCAGTTTGAGAAGTAATGTGTTATTAGCATGTTATCAATATACTAATAACATGTTACCAGGTGGAGACGGTGTCGTGTTTCAGACTGGACCAGTTTGAGAAGTAACGTGTTATTAGCATGTTATCAATATACTAATAACATGTTACCAGGTGGAGACGGTGTCGTGTTTCAGACTGGACCAGTTTGAGAAGTAACGTGTTATTAGCATGTTATCAATATACTAATAACATGTTACCAGGTGGAGACGGTGTCGTGTTTCAGGCTGGACCAGTTTGAGAAGTAACGTGTTATTAACATGTTACCAGGTGGAGACGGTGTCGTGTTTCAGACTGGACCAGTTTGAGAAGTAATGTGTTATTAGCATGTTATCAATATACTAATAACATGTTACCAGGTGGAGACGGTGTCGTGTTTCAGACTGGACCAGTTTGAGAAGTAACGTGTTATTAGCATGTTATCAATATACTAATAACATGTTACCAGGTGGAGACGGTGTCGTGTTTCAGGCTGGACCAGTTTGAGAAGTAATGTGTTATTAGCATGTTATCAATATACTAATAACATGTTACCAGGTGGAGACGGTGTCGTGTTTCAGACTGGACCAGTTTGAGAAGTAACGTGTTATTAGCATGTTATCAATATACTAATAACATGTTACCAGGTGGAGACGGTGTCGTGTTGCAGACTGGACCAGTTTGAGAAGTAATGTGTTATTAACATGTTATCAATATACTAATAACATGTTACCAGGTGGAGACGGTGTCGTGTTTCAGGCTGGACCAGTTTGAGAAGTAACGTGTTATTAACATGTTACCAGGTGGAGACGGTGTCGTGTTTCAGACTGGACCAGTTTGAGAAGTAATGTGTTATTAGCATGTTATCAATATACTAATAACATGTTACCAGGTGGAGACGGTGTCGTGTTTCAGACTGGACCAGTTTGAGAAGTAACGTGTTATTAGCATGTTATCAATATACTAATAACATGTTACCAGGTGGAGACGGTGTCGTGTTTCAGGCTGGACCAGTTTGAGAAGTAATGTGTTATTAGCATGTTATCAATATACTAATAACATGTTACCAGGTGGAGACGGTGTCGTGTTTCAGACTGGACCAGTTTGAGAAGTAACGTGTTATTAGCATGTTATCAATATACTAATAACATGTTACCAGGTGGAGACGGTGTCGTGTTTCAGGCTGGACCAGTTTGAGAAGTAACATGTTATTAGCATGTTATCAATATACTAATAACATGTTACCAGGTGGAGACGGTGTCGTGTTTCAGACTGGACCAGTTTGAGAAGTAACATGTTATTAGCATGTTATCAATATACTAATAACATGTTACCAGGTGGAGACGGTGTCGTGTTTCAGACTGGACCAGTTTGAGAAGTAACGTGTTATTAGCATGTTATCAATATACTAATAACATGTTACCAGGTGGAGACGGTGTCGTGTTTCAGACTGGACCAGTTTGAGAAGTAACGTGTTATTAGCATGTTATCAATATACTAATAACATGTTACCAGGTGGAGACGGTGTCGTGTTTCAGACTGGACCAGTTTGAGAAGTAACGTGTTATTAGCATGTTATCAATATACTAATAACATGTTACCAGGTGGAGACGGTGTCGTGTTTCAGGCTGGACCAGTTTGAGAAGTAACGTGTTATTAGCATGTTATCAATATACTAATAACATGTTACCAGGTGGAGACGGTGTCGTGTTGCAGACTGGACCAGTTTGAGAAGTAACGTGTTATTAGCATGTTATCAATATACTAATAACATGTTACCAGGTGGAGACGGTGTCGTGTTTCAGACTGGACCAGTTTGAGAAGTAACGTGTTATTAGCATGTTATCAATATACTAATAACATGTTACCAGGTGGAGACGGTGTCGTGTTTCAGACTGGACCAGTTTGAGAAGTAACATGTTATTAGCATGTTATCAATATACTAATAACATGTTACCAGGTGGAGACGGTGTCGTGTTTCAGGCTGGACCAGTTTGAGAAGTAACGTGTTATTAGCATGTTATCAATATACTAATAACATGTTACCAGGTGGAGACGGTGTCGTGTTTCAGACTGGACCAGTTTGAGAAGTAACGTGTTATTAGCATGTTATCAATATACTAATAACATGTTACCAGGTGGAGACGGTGTCGTGTTTCAGACTGGACCAGTTTGAGAAGTAATGTGTTATTAGCATGTTATCAATATACTAATAACATGTTACCAGGTGGAGACGGTGTCGTGTTTCAGGCTGGACCAGTTTGAGAAGTAACGTGTTATTAGCATGTTATCAATATACTAATAACATGTTACCAGGTGGAGACGGTGTCGTGTTTCAGACTGGACCAGTTTGAGAAGTAACGTGTTATTAGCATGTTATCAATATACTAATAACATGTTACCAGGTGGAGACGGTGTCGTGTTTCAGGCTGGATCAGTTTGAGAAGTAACGTGTTATTAGCATGTTATCAATATACTAATAACATGTTACCAGGTGGAGACGGTGTCGTGTTTCAGATTGGACCAGTTTGAGAAGTAACGTGTTATTAGCATGTTATCAATATACTAATAACATGTTACCAGGTGGAGACGGTGTCGTGTTTCAGGCTGGACCAGTTTGAGAAGTAACGTGTTATTAGCATGTTATCAATATACTAATAACATGTTACCAGGTGGAGACGGTGTCGTGTTTCAGGCTGGACCAGTTTGAGAAGTAACGTGTTATTAGCATGTTATCAATATACTAATAACATGTTACCAGGTGGAGACGGTGTCGTGTTTCAGGCTGGACCAGTTTGAGAAGTAACGTGTTATTAGCATGTTATCAATATACTAATAACATGTTACCAGGTGGAGACGGTGTCGTGTTTCAGACTGGACCAGTTTGAGAAGTAACGTGTTATTAGCATGTTATCAATATACTAATAACATGTTACCAGGTGGAGACGGTGTCGTGTTTCAGGCTGGACCAGTTTGAGAAGTAACGTGTTATTAGCATGTTATCAATATACTAATAACATGTTACCAGGTGGAGACGGTGTCGTGTTTCAGACTGGACCAGTTTGAGAAGTAACGTGTTATTAGCATGTTATCAATATACTAATAACATGTTACCAGGTGGAGACGGTGTCGTGTTTCAGGCTGGACCAGTTTGAGTCCCTCCTGCTACCAGAAAATAACAGACCTCTAGATCCCACCGTTCTGCTGGCGCTCAAAGAACTGTTCACACGCTCCAACGCCATGACAACCGCTCTGCACATTCTCAGTGTCGACTGCCAGGTAAACACATAGTTATAAACACACACACACACACGTAGACACCTATGCACTATAAACACACACACACACACTCTCTCTCTCACACAAACACACTGTCTGTCCGTCTGTCTGTGTGTAGGTGGCTCGTATCGTGGGTGTGACAGAGGACCAGAGGAGGATGATGGGAGTTGGCTCAGGTCTGGAGCTGGTCACCCTGTCTCACGGACAACAGCTCAGACGGGACCTGCTGGAGAGGTACACACACACACACACACACACACACACAGGTAGACACACACACACACACACACACACACACACACACACACACACACACACCTGCCTCAAATATGAACATCTAACTGTGTTTCTGTATGCGTCAGGCACCACCTGCTAGCCCTGGGCGTTGCCATAGATATCCTGGGCTGTACAGGGACAGTGGGTCAGAGGGCCACGGTGTTGCATAAAGTCATCCTATTGGCCCAGGCCCTGAGAGACCACGCCCACAACCTCTACGCATTCTCAGCCGTCATGAAGGCACTGGAGATGCCTCAGGTAATACACACACACTGTGCTTTGTTTAAAAGACCCTAGATACGAGTCAAGGTCGCTAAAGAGACCCTAGATACGAGTCAAGGTCGCTAAGGAGACCCTAGATACACGTCAAGGTCGCTAAAGAGACCCTAGATACGAGTCAAGGTCGCTAAAGAGACCCTAAATACGAGTCAAGGTCGCTAAAGAGACCCTAGATACGAGTCAAGGTTGCTAAGGAGACCCTAGATACACGTCAAAGTCACTAAAGAGACCCTAGATACGAGTCAAGGTCACTAAAGAGACCCTAGATACGAGTCAAGGTCGCTAAAGAGACCCTAGATACGAGTCAAGGTCGCTAAAGAGACCCTAGATACGAGTCAAGGTCACTAAAGAGACCCTAGATACGAATCAAGGTCACTAAAGAGACCCTAGATACACGTCAAGGTCACTAAAGAGACCCTAGATACACGTCAAGGTCACTAAAGAGACCCTAGATACGAGTCAAGGTTGCTAAGGAGACCCTAGATACACGTCAAGGTCACTAAAGAGACCCTAGATACGAGTCAAGGTCACTAAAGAGACCCTAGATACGAGTCAAGGTCGCTAAAGAGACCCTAGATACGAGTCAAGGTCGCTAAAGAGACCCTAGATACGAGTCAAGGTTGCTAAGGAGACCCTAGATACACGTCAAGGTCGCTAAGGAGACCCTAGATACGAGTCAAGGTCGCTAAAGAGACCCTAGATACGCATCAAGGTCGCTAAAGAGACCCTAGATACAAGTCAAGGTCGCTAAAGAGACCCTAGAAACACGTCAAGGTCGCTAAGGAGACCCTAGATACACGTCAAGGTCGCTAAGGAGACCCTAGATACGAGTCAAGGTCGCTAAAGAGACCCTAGATACGAGTCAAGGTCGCTAAAGAGACCCTAGATACACGTCAAGGTCGCTAAGGAGACCCTAGATACACGTCAAGGTCGCTAAGGAGACCCTAGATACGAGTCAAGGTCGCTAAAGAGACCCTAGATACGAGTCAAGGTCACTAAAGAGACCCTAGATACGAATCAAGGTCACTAAAGAGACCCTAGATACATGTCAAGGTCACTAAAGAGACCCTAGATACACGTCAAGGTCACTAAAGAGACCCTAGATACGAGTCAAGGTTGCTAAGGAGACCCTAGATACACGTCAAGGTCACTAAAGAGACCCTAGATACGAGTCAAGGTCACTAAAGAGACCCTAGATACGAGTCAAGGTCGCTAAAGAGACCCTAGATACGAGTCAAGGTCGCTAAAGAGACCCTAGATACGAGTCAAGGTTGCTAAGGAGACCCAAGATACACGTCAAGGTCGCTAAGGAGACCCTAGATACGAGTCAAGGTCGCTAAAGAGACCCTAGATACGCATCAAGGTCGCTAAAGAGACCCTAGATACAAGTCAAGGTCGCTAAAGAGACCCTAGAAACACGTCAAGGTCGCTAAGGAGACCCTAGATACACGTCAAGGTCGCTAAGGAGACCCTAGATACGAGTCAAGGTCGCTAAAGAGACCCTAGATACGAGTCAAGGTCGCTAAAGAGACCCTAGATACACGTCAAGGTCGCTAAGGAGACCCTAGATACACGTCAAGGTCGCTAAGGAGACCCTAGATACGAGTCAAGGTCGCTAAAGAGACCCTAGATACGAGTCAAGGTCACTAAAGAGACCCTAGATACGAATCAAGGTCACTAAAGAGACCCTAGATACACGTCAAGGTCACTAAAGAGACCCTAGATACACGTCAAGGTCACTAAAGAGACCCTAGATACGAGTCAAGGTTGCTAAGGAGACCCTAGATACACGTCAAGGTCACTAAAGAGACCCTAGATACGAGTCAAGGTCACTAAAGAGACCCTAGATACGAGTCAAGGTCGCTAAAGAGACCCTAGATACGAGTCAAGGTCGCTAAAGAGACCCTAGATATGAGTCAAGGTTGCTAAGGAGACCCTAGATACACGTCAAGGTCGCTAAGGAGACCCTAGATACGAGTCAAGGTCGCTAAAGAGACCCTAGATACGCATCAAGGTCGCTAAAGAGACCCTAGATACAAGTCAAGGTCGCTAAAGAGACCCTAGAAACACGTCAAGGTCGCTAAGGAGACCCTAGATACACGTCAAGGTCGCTAAGGAGACCCTAGATACGAGTCAAGGTCGCTAAAGAGACCCTAGATACGAGTCAAGGTCGCTAAAGAGACCCTAGATACACGTCAAGGTCGCTAAGGAGACCCTAGATACACGTCAAGGTCGCTAAGGAGACCCTAGATACGAGTCAAGGTCGCTAAAGAGACCCTAGATACGAGTCAAGGTCGCTAAAGAGACCCTAGATACGCATCAAGGTCGCTAAAGAGACCCTAGATACGCATCAAGGTCGCTAAAGAGACCCTAGATATGAGTCAAGGTCGCTAAAGAGACCCTAGATACGAGTCAAGGTTGCTAAGGAGACCCTAGATACACGTCAAGGTCGCTAAGGAGACCCTAGATACACGTCAAGGTCGCTAAGGAGACCCTAGATACGAGTCAACGTCGTTAACGAGACCCTAGATACGAGTCAAGGTCGCTAAAGAGATCCTAGATACACGTCAAGGTCGCTAAGGAGACCCTAGATACACGTCAAGGTCGCTAAAGAGACCCTAGATACGAGTCAAGGTCGCTAAAGAGACCCTAGATATGAGTCAAGGTCGCTAAAGAGACCCTAGATACGCATCAAGGTCGCTAAAGAGACCCTAGATATGAGTCAAGGTCGCTAAAGAGACCCTAGATACGAGTCAAGGTTGCTAAGGAGACCCTAGATACACGTCAAGGTCACTAAAGAGACCCTAGATACGAGTCAAGGTCACTAAAGAGACCCTAGATACGAGTCAAGGTCGCTATAGAGACCCTAGATACGAGTCAAGGTCGCTAAAGAGACCCTAGATACGAGTCAAGGTTGCTAAGGAGACCCTAGATACACGTCAAGGTCGCTAAGGAGACCCTAGATACGAGTCAAGGTCGCTATAGAGACCCTAGATACGCATCAAGGTCGCTAAAGAGACCCTAGATACAAGTCAAGGTCGCTAAAGAGACCCTAGAAAAACGTCAAGGTCGTTAAGGAGACCCTAGATACACGTCAAGGTCGCTAAGGAGACCCTAGATACGAGTCAAGGTTGCTAAAGAGACCCTAGATACGAGTCAAGGTCGCTAAAGAGACCCTAGATACGCATCAAGGTCGCTAAAGAGACCCTAGATACAAGTCAAGGTCGCTAAAGAGACCCTAGAAACACGTCAAGGTCGCTAAAGAGACCCTAGATACACGTCAAGGTCGCTAAGGAGACCCTAGATACGAGTCAAGGTCGCTAAAGAGACCCTAGATACGAGTCAAGGTCGCTAAAGAGACCCTAGATACGCATCAAGGTCGCTAAAGAGACCCTAGATACGCATCAAGGTCGCTAAAGAGACCCTAGATACGAGTCAAGGTCGCTAAAGAGACCCTAGATACACGTCAAGGTCGCTAAGGAGACCCTAGATACACGTCAAGGTCGCTAAAGAGACCCTAGATACGAGTCAAGGTCGCTAAAGAGACCCTAGATATGAGTCAAGGTCGCTAAAGAGACCCTAGATACGAGTCAAGGTCGCTAAAGAGACCCTAGATACACGTCAAGGTCGCTAAGGAGACCCTAGATACACGTCAAGGTCGCTAAGGAGACCCTAGATACGAGTCAAGGTCGCTAAAAAGACCCTAGATACGAGTCAAGGTCGCTAAAGAGACCCTAGATACACGTCAAGGTCGCTAAGGAGACCCTAGATACACGTCAAGGTCGCTAAGGAGATCCTAGATACGAGTCAAGGTCGCTAAAGAGACCCTAGATACGAGTCAAGGTCGCTAAAGAGACCCTAGATACGAGTCAAGGTTGCTAAGGAGACCCTAGATACGAGTCAAGGTTGCTAAGGAGACCCTAGATACACGTCAAGGTCGCTAAGGAGACCCTAGATACGAGTCAAGGTCGCTAAAGAGACCCTAGATACGCATCAAGGTCGCTAAAGAGACCCTAGATACAAGTCAAGGTCGCTAAAGAGACCCTAGAAACACGTCAAGGTCGCTAAGGAGACCCTAGATACACGTCAAGGTCGCTAAGGAGACCCTAGATACGAGTCAAGGTTGCTAAAGAGACCCTAGATACGAGTCAAGGTCGCTAAAGAGACCCTAGATACGCATCAAGGTCGCTAAAGAGACCCTAGATACAAGTCAAGGTCGCTAAAGAGACCCTAGAAACACGTCAAGGTCGCTAAAGAGACCCTAGATACACGTCAAGGTCGCTAAGGAGACCCTAGATACGAGTCAAGGTCGCTAAAGAGACCCTAGATACGAGTCAAGGTCGCTAAAGAGACCCTAGATACGCATCAAGGTCGCTAAAGAGACCCTAGATACGCATCAAGGTCGCTAAAGAGACCCTAGATACGAGTCAAGGTCGCTAAAGAGACCCTAGATACACGTCAAGGTCGCTAAGGAGACCCTAGATACACGTCAAGGTCGCTAAAGAGACCCTAGATACGAGTCAAGGTCGCTAAAGAGACCCTAGATATGAGTCAAGGTCGCTAAAGAGACCCTAGATACGAGTCAAGGTCGCTAAAGAGACCCTAGATACACGTCAAGGTCGCTAAGGAGACCCTAGATACACGTCAAGGTCGCTAAGGAGACCCTAGATACGAGTCAAGGTCGCTAAAAAGACCCTAGATACGAGTCAAGGTCGCTAAAGAGACCCTAGATACACGTCAAGGTCGCTAAGGAGACCCTAGATACACGTCAAGGTCGCTAAGGAGATCCTAGATACGAGTCAAGGTCGCTAAAGAGACCCTAGATACGAGTCAAGGTCGCTAAAGAGACCCTAGATACGAGTCAAGGTTGCTAAAGAGACCCTAGATACGCATCAAGGTCGCTAAAGAGACCCTAGATACGAGTCAAGGTCGCTAAAGAGACCCTAGATACGAGTCATTGTCGCTAAAGAGACCCTAGATACACGTCAAGGTCGCTAAGGAGACCCTAGATACACGTCAAGGTCGCTAAAGAGACCCTAGATACGAGTCAAGGTCGCTAAAGAGACCCTAGATACGAGTCAAGGTCGCTAAAGAGACCCTAGATTCGAGTCAAGGTCGCTAAAGAGACCCTAGATACACGTCAAGGTCGCTAAAGAGACCCTAGATACGAGTCAATGTCGCTAAAGAGACCCTAGATACGAGTCAAGGTCGCTAAAGAGACCCTAGATACGAGTCAAGGTCGCTAAAGAGACCCTAGATACGAGTCAAGGTCGCTAAAGAGACCCTAGATACGAGTTAAGGTCGCTAAAGAGACCCTAGATACGAGTCAAGGTCGCTAAAGAGACCCTAGATACGAGTCAAGGTCGCTAAAGAGACCCTAGATACACGTCAAGGTCGCTAAAGAGACCCTAGATACGAGTCAAGGTCGCTAAAGAGACCCTAGATACGAGTCAAGGTCGCTAAAGAGACCCTAGATACGAGTCAAGGTCGCTAAAGAGACCCTAGATACGAGTCAAGGTCGCTAAAGAGACCCTAGATACGAGTCAAGGTCGCTAAAGAGACCCTAGATACGAGTCAAGGTCGCTAAAGAGACCCTAGATACGAGTCAAGGTCGCTAAAGAGACCCTAGATATGAGTCAAGGTCGCTAAAGAGACCCTAGATACGAGTCAAAGTCGCTAAAGAGACCCTAGATACGAGTCAAGGTCACTAAAGAGACCCTAGATACGAGTCAAGGTCGTTAAAGAGACCCTAGATACGAGTCAAGGTCGCTAAAGAGACCCTAGATACGAGTCAAGGTCGCTAAAGAGACCCTAGATACACGTCAAGGTCGCTAAGGAGACCCTAGATACACGTCAAGGTCGCTAAGGAGATCCTAGATACGAGTCAAGGTCGCTAAAGAGACCCTAGATACGAGTCAAGGTCGCTAAAGAGACCCTAGATACGAGTCAAGGTTGCTAAAGAGACCCTAGATACGCATCAAGGTCGCTAAAGAGACCCTAGATACGAGTCAAGGTCGCTAAAGAGACCCTAGATACACGTCAAGGTCGCTAAGGAGACCCTAGATACACGTCAAGGTCGCTAAAGAGACCCTAGATACGAGTCAAGGTCGCTAAAGAGACCCTAGATACGAGTCAAGGTCGCTAAAGAGACCCTAGATACGAGTCAAGGTCGCTAAAGAGACCCTAGATACACGTCAAGGTCGCTAAAGAGACCCTAGATATGAGTCAAGGTCGCTAAAGAGACCCTAGATACGAGTCAAGGTCGCTAAAGAGACCCTAGATACGAGTCAAGGTCGCTAAAGAGACCCTAGATACGAGTCAAGGCCGCTAAAGAGACCCTAGATACACGTCAAGATCGCTAAGGAGTCCCTAGATACACGTCAAGGTCGCTAAGGAGACCCTAGATATGCGTCAGGGTCGCTAAAGAGACCCTAGATACGAGTCAAGGTCGCTAAAGAGACCCTAGATACGAGTCAAGGTCGCTAAAGAGACCCTAGATACGAGTCAAGGTCGCTAAAGAGACCCTAGATACACGTCAAGGTCGCTAAGGAGACCCTAGATACACGTCAAGGTCGCTAAAGAGACCCTAGATACACGTCAAGGTCGCTAAGGAGACCCTAGATACACGTCAAGGTCGCTAAAGAGACCCTAGATACGAGTCAAGGTCGCTAAATAGACCCTAGATACGCGTCAAGGTCGCTAAAGAGACCCTAGATACGAGTCATTGTCGCTAAAGAGACCCTAGATACACGTCAAGGTCGCTAAGGAGACCCTAGATACACGTCAAGGTCGCTAAAGAGACCCTAGATACGAGTCAAGGTCGCTAAAGAGACCCTAGATAAGAGTCAAGGTCGCTAAAGAGACCCTAGATTCGAGTCAAGGTCGCTAAAGAGACCCTAGATACACGTCAAGGTCGCTAAAGAGACCCTAGATACGAGTCAAGGTTGCTAAAGAGACCCTAGATACACGTCAAGGTCGCTAAGGAGACCCTAGATACACGTCAAGGTCGCTAAAGAGACCCTAGATACGAGTCAAGGTCGCTAAAGAGACCCTAGATATGAGTCAAGGTCGCTAAAGAGACCCTAGATACGAGTCAAGGTCGCTAAAGAGACCCTAGATACACGTCAAGGTCGCTAAGGAGACCCTAGATACACGTCAAGGTCGCTAAGGAGACCCTAGATACGAGTCAAGGTCGCTAAAAAGACCCTAGATACGAGTCAAGGTCGCTAAAGAGACCCTAGATACACGTCAAGGTCGCTAAGGAGACCCTAGATACACGTCAAGGTCGCTAAGGAGATCCTAGATACGAGTCAAGGTCGCTAAAGAGACCCTAGATACGAGTCAAGGTCGCTAAAGAGACCCTAGATACGAGTCAAGGTTGCTAAAGAGACCCTAGATACGCATCAAGGTCGCTAAAGAGACCCTAGATACGAGTCAAGGTCGCTAAAGAGACCCTAGATACACGTCAAGGTCGCTAAGGAGACCCTAGATACACGTCAAGGTCGCTAAAGAGACCCTAGATACGAGTCAAGGTCGCTAAAGAGACCCTAGATACGAGTCAAGGTCGCTAAAGAGACCCTAGATACGAGTCAAGGTCGCTAAAGAGACCCTAGATACACGTCAAGGTCGCTAAAGAGACCCTAGATATGAGTCAAGGTCGCTAAAGAGACCCTAGATACGAGTCAAGGTCGCTAAAGAGACCCTAGATACGAGTCAAGGTCGCTAAAGAGACCCTAGATACGAGTCAAGGCCGCTAAAGAGACCCTAGATACACGTCAAGATCGCTAAGGAGTCCCTAGATACACGTCAAGGTCGCTAAGGAGACCCTAGATATGCGTCAAGGTCGCTAAAGAGACCCTAGATACGAGTCAAGGTCGCTAAAGAGACCCTAGATACGAGTCAAGGTCGCTAAAGAGACCCTAGATACGAGTCAAGGTCGCTAAAGAGACCCTAGATACACGTCAAGGTCGCTAAGGAGACCCTAGATACACGTCAAGGTCGCTAAAGAGACCCTAGATACACGTCAAGGTCGCTAAGGAGACCCTAGATACACGTCAAGGTCGCTAAAGAGACCCTAGATACGAGTCAAGGTCGCTAAATAGACCCTAGATACGCGTCAAGGTCGCTAAAGAGACCCTAGATACGAGTCATTGTCGCTAAAGAGACCCTAGATACACGTCAAGGTCGCTAAGGAGACCCTAGATACACGTCAAGGTCGCTAAAGAGACCCTAGATACGAGTCAAGGTCGCTAAAGAGACCCTAGATACGAGTCAAGGTCGCTAAAGAGACCCTAGATTCGAGTCAAGGTCGCTAAAGAGACCCTAGATACACGTCAAGGTCGCTAAAGAGACTCTAGATACGAGTCAATGTCGCTAAAGAGACCCTAGATACGAGTCAAGGTCGCTAAAGAGACCCTAGATACGAGTCAAGGTCGCTAAAGAGACCCTAGATACGAGTCAAGGTCGCTAAAGAGACCCTAGATACGAGTCAAGGTCGCTAAAGAGACCCTAGATACGAGTCAAGGTCGCTAAAGAGACCCTAGATACGAGTCAAGGTCGCTAAAGAGACCCTAGATACACGTCAAGGTCGCTAAAGAGACCCTAGATACGAGTCAAGGTCGCTAAAGAGACCCTAGATACGAGTCAAGGTCGCTAAAGAGACCCTAGATACGAGTCAAGGTCGCTAAAGAGACCCTAGATACGAGTCAAGGTCGCTAAAGAGACCCTAGATACGAGTCAAGGTCGCTAAAGAGACCCTAGATACGAGTCAAGGTCGCTAAAGAGACCCTAGATACGAGTCAAGGTCGCTAAAGAGACCCTAGATATGAGTCAAGGTCGCTAAAGAGACCCTAGATACGAGTCAAAGTCGCTAAAGAGACCCTAGATACGAGTCAAGGTCACTAAAGAGACCCTAGATACGAGTCAAGGTCGTTAAAGAGACCCTAGATACGAGTCAAGGTCGCTAAAGAGACCCTAGATACGAGTCAAGGTCGCTAAAGAGACCCTAGATACACGTCAAGGTCGCTAAGGAGACCCTAGATACACGTCAAGGTCGCTAAGGAGATCCTAGATACGAGTCAAGGTCGCTAAAGAGACCCTAGATACGAGTCAAGGTCGCTAAAGAGACCCTAGATACGAGTCAAGGTTGCTAAAGAGACCCTAGATACGCATCAAGGTCGCTAAAGAGACCCTAGATACGAGTCAAGGTCGCTAAAGAGACCCTAGATACACGTCAAGGTCGCTAAGGAGACCCTAGATACACGTCAAGGTCGCTAAAGAGACCCTAGATACGAGTCAAGGTCGCTAAAGAGACCCTAGATACGAGCCAAGGTCGCTAAAGAGACCCTAGATACGAGTCAAGGTCGCTAAAGAGACCCTAGATACACGTCAAGGTCGCTAAAGAGACCCTAGATATGAGTCAAGGTCGCTAAAGAGACCCTAGATACGAGTCAAGGTCGCTAAAGAGACCCTAGATACGAGTCAAGGTCGCTAAAGAGACCCTAGATACGAGTCAAGGCCGCTAAAGAGACCCTAGATACACGTCAAGATCGCTAAGGAGTCCCTAGATACACGTCAAGGTCGCTAAGGAGACCCTAGATATGCGTCAAGGTCGCTAAAGAGACCCTAGATACGAGTCAAGGTCGCTAAAGAGACCCTAGATACGAGTCAAGGTCGCTAAAGAGACCCTAGATACGAGTCAAGGTCGCTAAAGAGACCCTAGATACACGTCAAGGTCGCTAAGGAGACCCTAGATACACGTCAAGGTCGCTAAAGAGACCCTAGATACACGTCAAGGTCGCTAAGGAGACCCTAGATACACGTCAAGGTCGCTAAAGAGACCCTAGATACGAGTCAAGGTCGCTAAATAGACCCTAGATACGCATCAAGGTCGCTAAAGAGACCCTAGATACGAGTCATTGTCGCTAAAGAGACCCTAGATACACGTCAAGGTCGCTAAGGAGACCCTAGATACACGTCAAGGTCGCTAAAGAGACCCTAGATACGAGTCAAGGTCGCTAAAGAGACCCTAGATACGAGTCAAGGTCGCTAAAGAGACCCTAGATTCGAGTCAAGGTCGCTAAAGAGACCCTAGATACACGTCAAGGTCGCTAAAGAGACCCTAGATACGAGTCAAGGTCGCTAAAGAGACCCTAGATACACGTCAAGGTCGCTAAGGAGACCCTAGATACACGTCAAGGTCGCTAAAGAGACCCTAGATACACGTCAAGGTCGCTAAGGAGACCCTAGATACACGTGAAGGTCGCTAAAGAGACCCTAGATACGAGTCAAGGTCGCTAAATAGACCCTAGATACGCGTCAAGGTCGCTAAAGAGACCCTAGATACGAGTCATTGTCGCTAAAGAGACCCTAGATACACGTCAAGGTCGCTAAGGAGACCCTAGATACACGTCAAGGTCGCTAAAGAGACCCTAGATACGAGTCAAGGTCGCTAAAGAGACCCTAGATACGAGTCAAGGTCGCTAAAGAGACCCTAGATTCGAGTCAAGGTCGCTAAAGAGACCCTAGATACACGTCAAGGTCGCTAAAGAGACCCTAGATACGAGTCAATGTCGCTAAAGAGACCCTAGATACGAGTCAAGGTCGCTAAAGAGACCCTAGATATGAGTCAAGGTCGCTAAAGAGACCCTAGATACGAGTCAAGGTCGCTAAAGAGACCCTAGATACGAGTCAAGGTCGCTAAAGAGACCCTAGATACGAGTCAAGGTCGCTAAAGAGACCCTAGATACGAGTCAAGGTCGCTAAAGAGACCCTAGATACGAGTCAAGGTCGCTAAAGAGACCCTAGATACGAGTCAAGGTCGCTAAAGAGACCCTAGATACGAGTCAAGGTCGCTAAAGAGACCCTAGATACGAGTCAAGGTCGCTAAAGAGACCCTAGATACGAGTCAAGGTCGCTAAAGAGACCCTAGATACGAGTCAAGGTCGCTAAAGAGACCCTAGATACGAGTCAAGGTCGCTAAAGAGACCCTAGATATGAGTCAAGGTCGCTAAAGAGACCCTAGATACGAGTCAAAGTCGCTAAAGAGACCCTAGATACGAGTCAAGGTCACTAAAGAGACCCTAGATACGAGTCAAGGTCGTTAAAGAGACCCTAGATACGAGTCAAGGTCGCTAAAGAGACCCTAGATACGAGTCAAGGCCGCTAAAGAGACCCTAGATACACGTCAAGATCGCTAAGGAGTCCCTAGATACACGTCAAGGTCGCTAAGGAGACCCTAGATATGCGTCAAGGTCGCTAAAGAGACCCTAGATACGAGTCAAGGTCGCTAAAGAGACCCTAGATACGAGTCAAGGTCGCTAAAGAGACCCTAGATACGAGTCAAGGTCGCTAAAGAGACCCTAGATACACGTCAAGGTCGCTAAGGAGACCCTAGATACACGTCAAGGTCGCTAAAGAGACCCTAGATACACGTCAAGGTCGCTAAGGAGACCCTAGATACACGTCAAGGTCGCTAAAGAGACCCTAGATACGAGTCAAGGTCGCTAAATAGACCCTAGATACGCATCAAGGTCGCTAAAGAGACCCTAGATACGAGTCATTGTCGCTAAAGAGACCCTAGATACACGTCAAGGTCGCTAAGGAGACCCTAGATACACGTCAAGGTCGCTAAAGAGACCCTAGATACGAGTCAAGGTCGCTAAAGAGACCCTAGATACGAGTCAAGGTCGCTAAAGAGACCCTAGATTCGAGTCAAGGTCGCTAAAGAGACCCTAGATACACGTCAAGGTCGCTAAAGAGACCCTAGATACGAGTCAAGGTCGCTAAAGAGACCCTAGATACACGTCAAGGTCGCTAAGGAGACCCTAGATACACGTCAAGGTCGCTAAAGAGACCCTAGATACACGTCAAGGTCGCTAAGGAGACCCTAGATACACGTGAAGGTCGCTAAAGAGACCCTAGATACGAGTCAAGGTCGCTAAATAGACCCTAGATACGCGTCAAGGTCGCTAAAGAGACCCTAGATACGAGTCATTGTCGCTAAAGAGACCCTAGATACACGTCAAGGTCGCTAAGGAGACCCTAGATACACGTCAAGGTCGCTAAAGAGACCCTAGATACGAGTCAAGGTCGCTAAAGAGACCCTAGATACGAGTCAAGGTCGCTAAAGAGACCCTAGATTCGAGTCAAGGTCGCTAAAGAGACCCTAGATACACGTCAAGGTCGCTAAAGAGACCCTAGATACGAGTCAATGTCGCTAAAGAGACCCTAGATACGAGTCAAGGTCGCTAAAGAGACCCTAGATATGAGTCAAGGTCGCTAAAGAGACCCTAGATACGAGTCAAGGTCGCTAAAGAGACCCTAGATACGAGTCAAGGTCGCTAAAGAGACCCTAGATACGAGTCAAGGTCGCTAAAGAGACCCTAGATACGAGTCAAGGTCGCTAAAGAGACCCTAGATACGAGTCAAGGTCGCTAAAGAGACCCTAGATACACGTCAAGGTCGCTAAAGAGACCCTAGATACGAGTCAAGGTCGCTAAAGAGACCCTAGATACGAGTCAAGGTCGCTAAAGAGACCCTAGATACGAGTCAAGGTCGCTAATGAGACCCTAGATACGAGTCAAGGTCGCTAAAGAGACCCTAGATACGAGTCAAGGTCGCTAAAGAGACCCTAGATACGAGTCAAGGTCGCTAAAGAGACCCTAGATACGAGTCAAGGTCGCTAAAGAGACCCTAGATATGAGTCAAGGTCGCTAAAGAGACCCTAGATACGAGTCAAAGTCGCTAAAGAGACCCTAGATACGAGTCAAGGTCACTAAAGAGACCCTAGATACGAGTCAAGGTCGTTAAAGAGACCCTAGATACGAGTCAAGGTCGCTAAAGAGACCCTAGATACGAGTCAAGGTCGCTAAAGAGACCCTAGATACGAGTCAAGGTCGCTAAAGAGACCCTAGATACACGTCAAGGTCGCTAAAGAGACCCTAGATACGAGTCAATGTCGCTAAAGAGACCCTAGATACGAGTCAAGGTCGCTAAAGAGACCCTAGATATGAGTCAAGGTCGCTAAAGAGACCCTAGATACGAGTCAAGGTCGCTAAAGAGACCCTAGATACGAGTCAAGGTCGCTAAAGAGACCCTAGATACGAGTCAAGGTCGCTAAAGAGACCCTAGATACGAGTCAAGGTCGCTAAAGAGACCCTAGATACGAGTCAAGGTCGCTAAAGAGACCCTAGATACACGTCAAGGTCGCTAAAGAGACCCTAGATACGAGTCAAGGTCGCTAAAGAGACCCTAGATACGAGTCAAGGTCGCTAAAGAGACCCTAGATACGAGTCAAGGTCGCTAATGAGACCCTAGATACGAGTCAAGGTCGCTAAAGAGACCCTAGATACGAGTCAAGGTCGCTAAAGAGACCCTAGATACGAGTCAAGGTCGCTAAAGAGACCCTAGATACGAGTCAAGGTCGCTAAAGAGACCCTAGATATGAGTCAAGGTCGCTAAAGAGACCCTAGATACGAGTCAAAGTCGCTAAAGAGACCCTAGATACGAGTCAAGGTCACTAAAGAGACCCTAGATACGAGTCAAGGTCGTTAAAGAGACCCTAGATACGAGTCAAGGTCGCTAAAGAGACCCTAGATACGAGTCAAGGTCGCTAAAGAGACCCTAGATACGAGTCAAGGTCGCTAAAGAGACCCTAGATACGAGTCAAGGTCGCTAAAGAGACCCTAGATACGAGTCAAGGTCGCTAAAGAGACCCTAGATACGAGTCAAGGTCGCTAAAGAGACCCTAGATACGAGTCAAGGTCGCTAAAGAGACCCTAGATACGAGTCAAGGTCGCTAAAGAGACCCTAGATATGAGTCAAGGTCGCTAAAGAGACCCTAGATACGAGTCAAAGTCGCTAAAGAGACCCTAGATACGAGTCAAGGTCACTAAAGAGACCCTAGATACGAGTCAAGGTCGTTAAAGAGACCCTAGATACGAGTCAAGGTCGCTAAAGAGACCCTAGATACGAGTCAATGTCGCTAAAGAGACCCTAGATACGAGTCAAGGTCACTAAAGTGTGCGTGCACGTCCGTCCTGTGTGTGTAGGTAGTTCATCTGGAGAGGACATGGAGAGCGTTGAGGAGGAACCACACAGAGAGCGCTGGGATGTTTGAGAAGACCCTCAAACCCTTCATGAAGGCTCTGAATGACGGAGATGGTGAGGAAGGTGTGTGTGTGTGTGTGTGTGTGTGTGTTTAATATGTGTCTGTTGTGTGTGTAATGTGTGTGTAATGTGTGTGTAGACTCTGTGGTGCAGGGTCCCCTGGCTGTGCCCTACCTGGTTCCCCTCCTGAGGCTGATGGAGGGAGAGGAGGGAGAACACACTGAGAGAGGCTGTCAGTTATTATACAACACCCTGCAGGCAGCACGCAACGCTGCGCTACACGCCCCACAGTACCAGGAGCACGCACACAGCCTGCTCACAGGTAACACACACACACTGTAGAACACACACACTATAGAACACACACACACACACACACTATAGAACACACACATTATGGAAAACACACTATAGAACACACACACACTATAGAACACACACACTATAGAACACACACACACACACACACACTATAGAACACACACACTATAGAACACACACACACACACACGATAAAAAACACACATTATAGAAAACACACACTATAAAAAACACACAGGCACACATCCAAATCACCAAATCAATCACATTCGTCCCACCTAATAACCATCCTGAGTCACTCTGTCCCGTCAGGTGACTGGGAGCCAATCCCAGAGCTGCTGGAGTGTTTCAGGACAGAGTTTGCCCTAAGGCTGTTCTGGGGACAGACTGGAGCGGAGGCAGACAGGGAGGAACGCTACCACAAGTTTGACAAGATCCTCACCGTGCTCTCCCACAAACTGGAACCCACCGAGGGGTTCCCCCCCGAACTCTGACCTCTTACCCTTAACCTCTATACTGTGACCTGGGCTGCATTCAGAAGGGCTCAACGTTGCAACGTTGCAACCTGTTTACCTGGGTCGTATTCATTAGTTTGCACCGTACTGAAGCGTTTTGCAGCAAAAGAAAGTTCAGGTAATCCCTCCCTGTTTCAGTCAGTTTGGTGCCTTAATGAATATGACCCTGGGGCGGTCCTGGGACGCGTGTCTGGGTGTTGCCGTGGTCGACGCCCGTGGGTTCCGTACCTAGCAGGTGTGGATGGGTTGGTTTACCCAAATAAACCTGGCCAAGGTCTACCTCCCAAATTGCACCCTATTCACTATAAAGTACACTACTTTTGACCAGGGCTCTGGTTGAAAGTAGTGCACTATATAGGGAATAGGGTGCTACGAAAGGACACAGACAAGGTGTGTGATGTGGGTCTACTGGTTGTTGGTACTGGCATGTCAAAATGTTGACCTGCAGAGTTTACCTGTTAACATGTTCTGTGTTCATTTCAGACAACTTTATTCTCAACCATCTAGGTGTCTGTGATTTTATTTTATTTTTTAAAAAGGGGATATCACTGGAAAGGTCTGAGTTTTAACACGTTTTCTATTTAGATTATATTTGTAAAGAGATAAGATGATATAAATGATTTAAACATCACTGTGTCAACTTTGGTCCGTAAAAAAAAAGACAACGCACAACAAAATGAAACAAACATCACATTTTACATCACTTTTTTTTAATTTTTTTTCAATCAAAAAGGTTCACAGGTACTTAGAGGTCAACACATAAGTGGTTTTAAAATGTGATCATATAATAATATATATTTATATCTACTCCATAAAACATTGAGAGAAGCAGCGAGTGACGAGTCCAGTTCCATTATACCAGGGAGATCTAAGGTCAAACTAGTCCTGGAGGGTCGACGGACGCTGCTGTGTATCTCAAATAGCACCTTATTACCTACAGTTGAAGTCGGAAGTTTACATGCACTTAGGTTGGAGTCATTAAAACTAGTTTTTCAACCACTCCACAAATTTCTTGTTAACAAACTATTGTTTTGGCAAGTCTGTTTGGACATCTACTTTGTGCATGATACAAGTAATTTTTCCAACAATTGTTTACAGACAGATTATTTCACTTATAATTCACTGTATCACAGTTCCAGTGGGTCAGAAGTCTGCTTGGAAAATTCCAGAAAATGATGTCATGGTTTTAGAAGCATCTGATAGGCTAATTGACATCATTTGAGTCAATTGGAGGTGTACCTGTGGATGTATTTCAAGGCCTACCTTCAAACTCAGTGCCTCTTTGCTTGACATCATGGGAAAATCAAAAGAAATCAGCCAAGACCTCAGAAAAAAAATTGTAGACCTCCACAAGTCTGGTTCATCCTTGGGAGCAATTTCCAAACGCCTGAAGGTACCACGTTCATCTGTACAAACAATAGTACGCAAGTATAAACACCATGGGACCATGCAGCCGTCATTCCACTCAGGAAGGAGACGCATTCTGTCTCCTAGAGATGAATGTACTTTGGTGCGAAAAGTGCAAATCAATCCCAGAACAACAGCAAAGGACCTTGTGAAGATGCTGGAGGAAACAGGTACAAAAGTATCTATATCGACATAACCTGAAAGGCCGCTCAGCAAGGAAGAAGCCACTGCTCCAAAACCGGCATAAAAAAACAAGACTACGGTTTGCAACTGCACATGGGGACAAAGATCGTACTTTTTGGAGAAATGTCCTCTGGTCTGATGAAACAACAATAGAACCGTTTGGCCATAATGACCATCGTTCTGTTTGGAGGAAAAGGGGGTGGCTTGCAAGCCGAAGAACACCATCCCAACCGTGAAGCACGGGGGGTGGCAGCATCATGCTGTGGGGGTGCTTTGCTGCAGGAGGGACTGGTGCACTTCACAAAATAGATGGCATCATGAGGAAGGAAAATGATGTGGATATATTGAAGCAACATCTCAAAGACATCAGTCAGGAAGTTAAAGCTTGGTCGCAAATGGGTCTTCCAAATGGACAATGACCCCAAGCATACTTCCAAAGTTTTTGCAAAATGGCTTAAGGACAACAAAGTCAAGGTATTGGAGTGGCCATCACAAAGCCCTGACCTCAATCCTATAGAAAATGTGTGGGCAGAACTGAAAAAGCGTGTGCGAGCAAGGAGGCCTACAAACCTGACTCAGTTACACCAGCTCTGTCAGGAGGAATGGGCCAAAATTCACCCAACTTATTGTGGGAATCTTGTGGAAGGCTACCAGAAACGTTTGACCCAAGTTAAACAATTTAAAGGCAATGCTACCAAATACTCATTGAGTGTATGTAAACTTCTGACCCACTGGGAATGTGATGAAAGAAATAAAAGCTGAAATAAATCATTCTCTCTACTATTATTAAAGTGGTGATCCTAACTGACCTAAAACAGGGAATTCATACTAGGATTAAATGTCAGGAATTGTGAAAAACTGAGTTTAAATGTATTTGCTAAGGTGTATGTAAACTTCCGACTTCAACTGTATATAGTGACTACTTTTATGGCTCTGGTCAAAGGTAGTTCGCGTCCTGAATTTATTCCATGTAATTGATACATGATTTGGTTTCCCAGGTCTGAATGAGTCTGAGGCTGAGATTCAATCAAAGGCGCATTTCTCCACGACACCGTCGGCGATGCACCTTTTTAAAAGCAATTTCTCTGACCTTGGTGGAGATCGCATTCATGGTAAACGCTGCGGATGTCAGCTAAAGTGTAAATGACCTTTAACAGTCCAATTTGGTGTGCTAATCGACAATGCGCCTTTGATTGAATCCCGGGCTGGACCAGGACCAGGACCGAAGTAAAACCATCAGAAACAGCAGCAGTCCTCCAGGAGTAGTTAGACGACCCTGTTCATCAAACAGCAGCAGTGGAGAAATAACAGGGTTCAGAACACCACCACAGAAGCATCTGATTGGTCAGAACATGAACACGGAGCCATCTGATTGGTTAGAACATGACCACAGACAGTTGAACCACAAAAAAAAGAGTCCACAAAAAGAGAGAGAGAGAAACAGTGGTCAGGAACAGAGCCACTTGATTGGTTAGAACATGACCACAGAGCCACTTGATTGGTTAGAACATGACCACAGAGCCATCTGATTGGTTAGAACATGACCACAGACAGTTAAACCACAAAAAGAGATAAGAGCGAGAGAAACAGTGGTCGGGAACAGAACAAAGAAACACAACCAAAACAGGTTCTGTATAAACTGGACCAGACCGCAGGTAGTAAACCATTACAACCACAGACAGAACGTGGTCAGAGAATCAGACAAACCAATAAGACACAACTCAGACACTCTTCTGATGAGAGAACATATGTAACCATCAAACTCTTACTGACACTAAATACAATTTACAATGGAAACGAAGGCCCTGTCACAAACGGCAACCTATTCCATATATATATAGTGCACTACTTTTGACTACTTAGAGCAAAATAAGTACCGACTATATAGAAAATAGGGTGCCATTTGGCATGCATTATAAAACTTGGTCCATAAAAATAGTGGCTTCACCATACAGCTGATTACAATCTCATACAGATCTGATATAAATACGATAGTGGACATCTAATATAAAAACAATCACATTGTCATGGCAACTAATGATCTGTGATTGGGTAAGAACAGGAAGAGAGGAGTGGAGGGAGAGGGAGAGGAGGAGAGGGAGTAGGGGTGGAGGGAGAGGAGGAGGGGGAGGAGGGGTGGAGGGAGAGGAGGAGGGGGAGGGGTGGAGGGAGAGGAGGAGAGGGAGTAGGGGTGGAGGGAGAGGAGGAGAGGAGGAGTGGAGGAGAGGAGGAGGGGTGGAGGGAGAGGAGGAGGAGTGGAGGAGGGGGAGGAGGAGGGAGAGGAGGAGAGGGAGTAGGGGTGGAGGGAGAGGAGGAGAGGAGGCGTGGAGGAGGGGTGGAGGGAGAGGAGGGAGTAGGGGTGGAGGGAGAGGAGGAGGAGGGAGAGGAGGAGAGGGAGTAGGGGTGGAGGGAGAGGAGGAGGAGGGAGAGGAGGAGTGGAGGAGGGGTGGAGGGAGAGGAGGAGGAGGGAGAGGAGGAGAGGGAGTGGAGGAGAGGAGGAGTGGAGGAGGGGTGGAGGGAGAGGAGGAGGAGGGAGTAGGGGTGGAGGGAGAGGAGGAGAAGAGGGAGTAGGGGTGGAGGGAGAGGAGCAGGAGGGAGAGGAGGAGAGGGAGTAGGGGTGGAGGGAGTAGGGGTGGAGAGGAGGAGGAGGAGGGTGGAGAGGAGGAGAGGGAGTAGGGGTGGAGGGAGAGGAGAGGGAGTAGGGGTGGAGGGAGTAGGGGTGGAGAGGAGGAGGAGGAGGAGGGAGAGGAGGAGAGGGAGTAGGGGTGGAGGGAGAGGAGGAGGAGGGAGAGGAGGAGAGGGAGTAGGGGTGGAGGGAGAGGAGGAGGGAGAGGAGGAGTGGAGGAGGGGTGGAGGGAGAGGAGGAGGGGGAGGAGAGGAGGAGTGTTGAACAACACTAACGTTACTGGTATTGAAGTAGGATGAAGTGTTGAACAACACTAACGTTACTGGTATTGAAGTAGGATGAAGTGTTGAACAACACTAACGTTACTGGTATTGAAGTAGGATGAAGTGTTGAACAACACTAACGTTACTGGTATTGAAGTAGGATGAAGTGTTGAACAACACTAACGTTACTGGTATTGAAGTAGGATGAAGTGTTGAACAACACTAACGTTACTGGTATTGAAGTAGGATGAAGTGTTGAACAACACTAACGTTACTGGTATTGAAGTAGGATGAAGTGTTGAACAACACTAACGTTACTGGTATTGAAGTAGGATGAAGTGTTGAACAACACTAACGTTACTGGTATTGAAGTAGGATGAAGTGTTGAACAACACTAACGTTACTGGTACTGATGTAGGATGAAGTGTTGAACAACACTAATGTCTGTGTATAAATGACAGCAGCATCAGCTAATGGTTGACAGGAGTGATACTAAGGGTGTGGAACTGTGGAGTTACTGGTCAATGCTTTGCACCAGAGGGTGATGAGAGGAGGAAAATATGGTACTGCTTAAACACACAGAATGGAAGTCCTTGGCTAAAAGGGGAGTGTGTGTGTCCGTGTGTGTGTGTGTGTGTTAAATCAGTGTGTATCCATGTATATGTGTGTGTGTGTGTGTGTGTGTGTTATTGTCTAAAATTTGACGTAGGATGAGGGGATGTATCCTTCGTCTCTGTTGGCTCGTTGAACCCTCATCCATCCATCTCCTTTATCACTCTCCATCACACTTAGCTGTTCTCCTTCAGTTATAGACACCGTCCCCTCACTGGTACCTGGAGACAGACAGACAGACTAGTTATAGACACTGTCCCCTCACTGGTACCTGGAGACAGACAGACACACTAGTTATAGACACTGTCCCCTCACTGGTACCTGGAGACAGACAGACACACTAGTTATAGACACTGTCCCCTCACTGGTACCTGGAGACAGACAGACACACTAGTTATAGACACTGTCCCCTCACTGGTACCTGGAGACAGACAGACACACTAGTTATAGACACTGTCCCCCCACTGGTACCTGTAGACAGACACACTAGTTATAGACACTGTCCCCTCACTGGTACCTGGAGACAGACACACTAGTTATAGACACTGTCCCCTCACTGGCACCTGGAGACAGACAGACACACTAGTTATAGACACTGTCCCCTCACTGGTACCTGGAGACAGACAGACACACTAGTTATAGACACTGTCCCCTCACTGGTACCTGGAGACAGACACACTAGTTATAGACACCGTCCCCTCACTGGTACCTGGGGGATGGTGTTTGTCTGTGTGACATGTGTATCTGCGTCTGTGTGACGGTGTGTGTGTGTGTGTGTGTGTGTGTGTGTGATGGTGTGTGTGTGATGGTGTGTGTGTGTGTGTGTGTGTGATAGTGTGTGTGTGTGATGGAGTGTGTGTGTGATGGTGTGTGTGTGTGTGTGATGGTGTGTGTGTGTGTGATGGTGGGTGTGTGTGTACCTTGGAAGCTGTATAGAGCAGTGGCCTGTCCTATAGGAGTCTCCGCATCTTCATCAAAGTCTTCATCAAACTCTGAGTAGATGTTCTGAGATGGATCAGCTGACATGGGACTGAAGACCGAGACACACATACTGGTTATATTAAAACATACTGGTTATATTAAAACACACTGGTTATATTAAAACACACTGGTTATATTAACACACACTGGTTATATTAACACACACTGGTTATATTAACACACACTGGTTATATTAAAACACACTGGTTATATTAAACACACACTGGTTATATTAAACACACACTGGTTATATTAAACACACAC